>NC_090762.1:47238648-47241148 GCF_036898095.1 Palaemon carinicauda | reverse complement strand
AATAAATTCATTTCAACTCCAGTTACTAAGAATTTTCCTTTGTAAATACCTAAAACAAATTTTCTTTTATCTCCAGATAAAATAAAGATTTCTCTTATCTCCAGATAAAATAAAGATTTCTCTCATCTCCAGATAAAATAAAGATTTCTCTCATCTCCAGATAAAATAAAGATTTCTCTCATCTCCAGCTACAACAAATTTCATCTCAAGCTAAAATATATTTTCTTTCACCTCAACCTAATACAAATTTTGTTTTATCTCTAGCTAAAATAAATATTCTTTTATCTCCAGCTAGAAAAAAAACTTCTTTTATCTCCAACTAAAACAAATATTCTTTCATCGCCAGCTAAAACGAATTTTCTTTCACCTCCAGCCAATACTAATTCTCTTTTATCTCAAGCTAAAACAAATTTTCCTTATCTCCAGTAAAAAGAAAAATTATTTTATTTCCAGCTAAAACAAATTTCTTTCATCTCCAGCTAAAACGAATTTTCGTTCACCTCCAGCCAATGCTGATTTTCTTTTATCTCCAGCTAAAACCGATTTATTTTACTCCAGTTAAAAAAAAATTTCTTTTATCTCCAGCTAAAACGAATTTTCGTTCACCTCCAGCCAATGCTGATTTTCTTTTATCTCCAGCTAAAACAGATTTATTTTACTCCAGTTAAAAAAAAATTTCTTTTATCTCCAGCTAAAACGAATTTTCTTTCACCTCCAGCTAATACGCATTTTTTTTTATCTCCAGCTAAAACAAATATTCATTTACCTCTAGCTAAAAAAAATTTTCATATCCAGCTAAAACAAATGTTCTTTCATCTCCATCTAAAACGAATTTTCTTTCACCTCCAGCTAATACGAATATTCTTTCATCTCTAGCTAAAACAAATGTTCTTTCATCTCCATCTAAAACGAATTTTCTTTCACCTCCAGCTAATACGAATATTCTTTCATCTCTAGCTAAAACAAATGTTCTTTCATCTCCATCTAAAACGAATTTTCTTTCACCTCCAGCTAATACGAATATTCTTTCATCTCCAGCTAAAACAAATATTCTTTCATCTCCATCTAAAACGAATTTTCTCTCACCTCCAGCTAATACGAATATTCTTTCATCTCTAGCTAAAACAAATATTCTTTCATCTCCATCTAAAACGAATTTTCTTTCACCTCCAGCTAATACGAATATTCTTTCATCTCCAGCTAAAACAAATATTCTTTCATCTCCATCTAAAACGAATTTTCTTTCACCTCCAGCTAATACGAATATTCTTTCATCTCCAGCTAAAACAAATATTCTTTCATCTCCATCTAAAACGAATTTTCTTTCACCTCCAGCTAATACGAATATTCTTTCATCTCCAGCTAAAACAAATATTCTTTCATCTCCATCTAAAACGAATTTTCTTTCACCTCCAGCTAATACGCATTTTTTTTATCTCCAGCTAAAACAAATATTCATTTACCTCTAGCTAAAAAAAATTTTCATATCCAGCTAAAACAAATATTCTTTCATCTCCATCTAAAACGAATTTTCTTTCACCTCCAGCTAATACGAATATTCTTTCATCTCCAGCTAAAACAAATATTCTTTCATCTCCATCTAAAACGAATTTTCTTTCACCTCCAGCTAATACGAATATTCTTTCATCTCTAGCTAAAACAAATGTTCTTTCATCTCCATCTAAAACGAATTTTCTTTCACCTCCAGCTAATACGAATATTCTTTCATCTCTAGCTAAAACAAATGTTCTTTCATCTCCATCTAAAACGAATTTTCTTTCACCTCCAGCTAATACGAATATTCTTTCATCTCTAGCTAAAACAAATGTTCTTTCATCTCCATCTAAAACGAATTTTCTTTCACCTCCAGCTAATACGAATATTCTTTCATCTCTAGCTAAAACAAATAGTCTTTCATCTCCATCTAAAACGAATTTTCTTTCACCTCCAGCTAATACGAATATTCTTTCATCTCCAGCTAAAACAAATATTCTTTCATCTCCATCTAAAACGAATTTTCTTTCACCTCCAGCTAATACGAATATTCTTTCATCTCCAGCTAAAACAAATATTCTTTCATCTCCATCTAAAACGAATTTTCTTTCACCTCCAGCTAATACGAATATTCTTTCATCTCCAGCTAAAACAAATATTCTTTCATCTCCATCTAAAACGAATTTTCTTTCACCTCCAGCTAATACGAATATTCTTTCATCTCCAGCTAAAACAAATATTCTTTCATCTCCATCTAAAACGAATTTTCTTCCACCTCCAGCTAATACGAATATTCTTTCATCTCCAGCTAAAACAAATATTCTTTCATCTCCATCTAAAACGAATTTTCTTTCACCTCCAGCTAATACGAATATTCTTTCATCTCCAGCTAAAACAAATATTCTTTCATCTCCATCTAAAACGAATTTTCTCTCACCTCCAGCTAATACGAATATTCTTTCATCTCCAGCTAAAACAAATATTCTTTCATCTCCATCTAAAACGA
>NC_090762.1:47231148-47233648 GCF_036898095.1 Palaemon carinicauda | reverse complement strand
TCTCTCTCTCTCTCTCTCTCTCTCTCTCTCTCTCTCTCTCTCTCTCTCTCCACGCACACATATACATACATACATAGACAAGAAGAGTGAATTTTCCTGGCCCCACCCCCATGGAGGAGAAAATGTGTGTGTGTGTGTGTGTGTGTGTATGTGTGTGTGTGTGTATATATATATATATATATATATATATATATATATATATATACATATATATATACATACATATATATATACATACATATATATATATATATATATATATATATATATATATATATATATATATATATATATACATACACACACACACACACACACACACATATATATATATATATATATATATATATATATATATATATATAGTATATATATATATATATATATATATATATATATATATATATATATATATATATAATTTAGCGTGTGTGTGAACGATAGTGCTTTACTTAGTTATTCAAATGTAGTTACTAGTTGTTTTTCATGTTCTTTACTCGTATCCCTGAAAATGCTGTCTTATAATCACAGGCACCGGACGGAACTTATTTTACAACATTTATCTGAAACGAGTTTGCCATCATCATTATACAGTATACTTCAATATAAAACGTTATTCATCAACTTCCACTCTCTATTTCTCTGGATGGTAGAAAGTTCTGGGAGTAGATATAAATGGATGGCGGTAGAATAAGATACGTGGTTTAAAGGTCGCTCATGAATGGCAGAGGTAAGGGACACTGACAATGCCCTAGCAAAACAATGCCGTAGACACTGGCCATATACACATGTGATCAGTGTCCAAGCTCCCTCTAAACCCAAGCTAGGACCAGGGTGAACCAGGTAATGGCTGTTGATGACTCAACAGGTAGACATATAGACTCCCCCTACACCCCATCCTTAGTTTACAAGGATGGTGAGGTTCTAGAGTCTAGACACTACAAGAAACTATCGCGCTTCAGCGAGGCTGTAACCCCTGTCGGAAGATAGCCAGGCAGGAATGTTTCCAATAGGCTACCCTATGATAGAATTGGATTTATGAATTTGGGCTTTATAGCTCACTGGCGGGGCCTGTGAGGCCCTTCGGTACCCAGGTGTAACTGGGAATAAACTCAGCAGTTTCACTACAGTACAGAGTAAAAATTCAAAGACGTTGGACAGTAAGATCGAAGAAAAGGACCGGCAATGGAGGTAGAATAGAAGGATTTATAGTGATAGCAAATTTGAGCCTAAGGAACTCTGCATAGACCCGTAAGTAATGCCTACAGTGCACTGCCTGATGTACCACAAAGAATGTATGAGCCAAGGAAGGTACAAGGGAGACTTGAATCTTGATAAAAGAGATGTAGTGTCTTTGGGTGTGCCCAGTTGTGAATATCTTAAAAGGAACTCTTGAAGCAACTCTCCTTTATGTAAAAATGTTTGCACTGGAATCAGAAAGGACATTTAGCTCCCTAATGAAATTGGGGGATAACGACCCCCTAGATGTTGAACAAACATTCTGAAATTATTTAATGGCGGCTCATGAATGGCAGAAGTAAGGGACAGTTACAATTCCTAAGCTTGTAGGATAGTGCCATAGACACTGACCATACACAGTATACATATATTCAGAGCTCACGCCCCCTTTCCACCCAAGCTAATACCAGGAGGGGCAAGGTAAGGGCTACTGATGACTTACAAGGATGGTGAGGTTGCAGACACTACAAGAAAACATCGAGCTCAAGCGGAGTCGAACCCCAGTCCAGCAAATCGACAGGCAGGTACACATTCAATAGGCAACAGCATAAGACAGGGTGATATGATAGTCTGTTTCCAACTTAGGTCGTTGTTTTAAGCCGGGCTAGATTCTACTAACACAGGCTCTTGCGTCTCAAGAACTACATGAAATTTCAAATACTGGATAAACGTCACGAACTGAAGAACCAAGAGAACAAATGGCAGCGAAGTGTGACAACAAAGATGTGAGACAGACATATCTACAGTAGAGGCCAGCTGATCAAACAAATATTTTCGGCTAGTCACTATGTGGGGAAGAGATGCCCTTCAAATGCGTATAACCAAATGACGCACAGGAAAGGCGCCGTGACTACAAACGTCACAGGAGACATGCTACGTGGAAAAGGATGAATCTTGATTATTTCAAGCAACTTGATATACATAAATTTGGGGTAGGTTTTGTCAATAAACTTACCAGAGAGAGAGAGAGAGAGAGAGAGAGAGAGAGAGAGAGAGAGAGAGAGAGAGAGAGAGAGAGAGAGAGAGAGAGAGAGAGAGCATACGCTTGAACAATCTGACACCACAGATCTCCCTCGAAAGAGAGAAGATTATAGAGCATAGATAACATTTACAACACGAAAGTTATCTAGTGGCTATCAAAGCATTAAAAACAAATGTTAGTTCAGAAATGTCTTAGGAAAATTATCGCCAAAGATTACGCATTTTCCACTTGCAATCAATCTTGCTACGCTATACCGTTATGGCCTGTTATTGTCTTCTA
>NC_090762.1:47211148-47223648 GCF_036898095.1 Palaemon carinicauda | reverse complement strand
GATCACTGCCGTCTTCTTTAAGATTCTTCCGTCGCATGAAGAGGTCAGCCTTAAAATTTACAAAACAATTTGAATAGAAAAATGGATGCATGGATGTTTTTCGGTTGCTTTGGTGCATGGAAAGTTTGGATGAATTTGCCATGATATTAAATACAGCAAACGTGAGAAGAATCAACCTAAGTAAACATTAGGCAAAAATCGACTCGTTTGTCAGCATAACTTAAAGAAACCTCCCACGCGATCCTCGGGAGCTTGACGACTATGTCCATCTATTCACTTCTCCAGCGTCACCGGACAGATACATTCCGGACACTCATAAGAGCCTGGAGATACGACATACCAAAAGGAGGAACGGTACCATGGGCCAACACAGATGACATACTATGGGAATCAAGGACTTAAATGTCATGTCTGGGGAAGCCAAAGATTGGATTTCCATATTTCCATCTATTTTCTCTTCCTCTTGTTTTGTTAAAGTTTTTATAGTTTAAATAGGAGATATTTATTTAAATATTGTTACAATTCCTAAAATATTTTATTTTTCCTTATTTCCTTTCTTCACGGGCTATTTTCCCTCTTGGGGCCCTGGGCCTATAGCATCCTGCTTTTCCAACTAGGGTTGTAGCTTAGCATTTAATAATAATATTAGAAAATCGAGGACTGGAATACCATATTGCTTGACCCACAAACTGGAATGCTATCTCAGGGCATGCAAGAACTAACATACCATATTAGTGAACCCAAGGCCTGGAATGCCATAATAGTGGCCTCAAGGCCTGGAATGATGTACTATAAGCTCTATGGACTGTAATATAGGTAGGTAGGTAGATTGGCCAGGGCACTAGCCACCCCTTTGACTGGCCAGACAGTACCACATTGGATCCTTCTTTGGTTACTGTTCATTTTCCCTTTGCCTACATATACATCGAATAATCTGCCCTATTCTTTACATATTCTCCTCTGTTATCATACATCTGACAACACTGAGATTACCAAATAATTCTTCTTCGCTCAAGGGGTTAACTACTACACTGTAGTTGTTCAGTGGCTACTTTCCTCTTGGTAAGGGTAGAAGAGATTCTTAAGCTATGGTAAGCAGCTCTTCTAGGACACTCCCAAATCCATCCATTGTTCTCTAGTCTTGGGTAGTGCCATAGCCTCTGTGCCATGGTCTTCCACTGTCTTGGGTTCGAGTTCTCTTGCTTGCTTGAAGGTACACTTGGGCGCACTATTCTATCTTATTTCTTTTCCACTTGCTTTTTGAAGTTTTTATAGTTCATATATGAATTTATCTAATTGTTACTGTTTTATTTAATTAGTAATTACTTCTCTTGTAATTTATTTATTTTCTTATTTCCTTTTCTCACTGGGCTATTTTCCCTGTTGGAACCCTCGGGCTTATAGCATCTTGCTTTTCAACTAGGGTTGTAGCTTAGCAAGCAATAATAATAATAATAATAATAATAATAATAATAATAATAATACCATATTAGAGGACTAAAGGTCTGGAATGCCATATTAGCAGACTCATGGACTGTAATACCATATTAGGTGATTCAAGACCTGTAATACCTTATTAAAAGGTTCAGACACTGTGAGGCCGTATTAGAGGAATCAAGACCTAGAATGCCACACCAGAAGACTCACAGACTAGAATGCCATACCAGCAGACTCACGGACTGAAATGCCATAACAGCAGACTCACAGACTGGAATGCCATTCCAGCAGACTCAAGGCCTGGAATGCCATTCCAGCAGACTTACGGACTGGAATGCTATACAACCAGACTCACGGACTGGAATGCTATACAACCAGACTCACGGACTGGAATGCCATTCCAACAGACTCACGGACTGGAATGCCATTCCAGCAGACTCACGGACTGGAATGCCATACCAGCAGATTCACGGACTAGAATGCTATACCAGCAGACACACGGACTGGAAGGCCATACCAGCATATTCACGGACTGGGATGCCATATTAGGGGACTCTAATGACTTGAATGGCATCTTCGGGAGCCAACAACATGAATACTATTCCAGAGAATCTGAATAATGAACTCTCATCCCAGGGAAACCACGAAAACATCCCCAGAAGAGAAATAAATCCTCCCAAGAGAGCTGAAATACAATCCTAGGGATGGCAGGAATGTTAGCCTTGGGCAATTGGATTGCTCATCCCAGGGAAACGGTTAAAACATCCCCAGATTATAGGGAAATAAATCATCCTAGGGAAGAAAGGAATGCTAGCCATGGGCAACTGGATTGCCCTCCCCTGGAGACAACGATGCATTCAAGGCCAGAATGATATCTCACAAATGGATTCTTGAAAGCCTTCTTGGTCACTTCAAGATGACCAGAAAAACGTGTTTCAAAATCATAAAAGTTTAATGAGAGCTAAAGGAGCTTCAAATTTGCTTATTTTAAGACTAGTAACAAGGACTAAATTATCAATCTGCATTTGTCATGAATAATGAGAAAATGGATTTTATTTTCCTTCGCCAATTTTGACCGTTCTCATGGTCAAAACTTCCATATTTCCAGTTGTATTTTCGGGAAGATAAAAGGAAGAAGCCCTTAGTAACAGCAACATACCCATTTACGAATATTGGAGAGAGAGAGAGAGAGAGAGAGAGAGAGAGAGAGAGAGAGAGAGAGAGAGAGAGAGATTCAAACCTTCAAATTCCCCAGTCTCCAAGTGGTGCTCTATTCAACTGAAAAAAAAGTAAAAAAAAAAAAAAGTCTTGTAAAAAAATGTCCAACTAAGATAATTCGTTTGGTAATTACTGGAGAGGTATTTGGGTAGCGTGATGTGCTCGAACAGTTGCCTGTCTGGAATAAGAGTTGGCAAGACTAGGAGAATCAGACCTGCTCCTTTTCAGCTTCGGTTATCATCCTCTCGCTTCCAATTTAGTCATGTCTTATTTGCGATTCAATTATTTCAATATTCTTTTTCTAGCTTATCAGAAGGAACAGCTGAAAGAAAATAACAGGCTAAATCGCGTGTTATTTTGCTACCTAAAAAAATCATTAAATAACAAAAACACACTATGTTATTCTGACACCCCATTTATGGTTTTTTCTTTAATCTCAAATTAAAGAAAAAATGAATTGATTCATTCTATCTATTATGGCAATTATTTCTTATTTTCTTGTGTTGAGAATAAGAAAATTCATTCAACATATACTCCAAAATTTTAAAATCATTATTTCCATTTAACCGTATGGCTAGATAAAATTAAAGTTCAGAAGTGGATTTCATATTTCTTGAAGAATAAGAAAATTAATTCAACATATATTCCAACCATTTAAAATCATTATTAGAATTAAAATTCGGAAAATAGAAATCTCCTACGACAGCACTAATTCTGAACGGTAATAATACTCATGAGTTTACTATATAGGAAACATATCTTAACATTTTATTAATATATTCTTTTCATTATCACAATCTGAATCAGTTTCTCTCATAAAATACTGATCATATATTCTTTAGTAAATAAACAAAATTCATTTCATCAAAAAAATATTAATTCATTTCCCTTTATTTCTAAAAGTTCCTAACAAAGCCTTTTTGAAAATCCTGATTAAAAAAATTAGTCACACACTAGTTTAAAACGTTATATTCGTATTATTTACCACACAAACTTACACATTTAGGACATGCTGAGCATATAACATTATATTATGTAAAAGTTTGAACATATATTCACACACACACACACACACACACACACACACACACACACACACACACATATATATATATATATATATATATATATATATATATATATATATAAATATATATATACATATATATATATATATATACATATATATAAATAAATTATATGTATAATAAATTATATATATATATATATATATATATATATATATATATATATATATATATATATATATATATATTATATATATATGTATATATATAGGAATACAAACAAATTATCTAGGAATTAAGTTTACGTTAAAAATAAGAATGAATTCGTAACATGCAGTCAGGTTCTCAGTTAGGATTTAAATGAATAAAATGCAAGAGATTAGCGTATAACTCATTTTCAGACAACAAACAAAACACCAGTGTGTCCCTCGTACGTTTAAGGAATGCCGTTACCTTTCCATTTGTACTGAATGATGAATATCAGTAAAAGATTAATTACATAATCCATACATATTACTATAGCTGCCATCTACTAGCCCTAATCTATGACTGCCATGCTTGATCGGCGGGTTACTTAAAATCATGTGGAAATAAGATAACGAGTACAAGTCAGGTGTGCAGTACACGTTTTTAAAGGTTTAAAGGTCGCTCATGAATACCGAAGGCAAGGGACAGTGACAATGGCCTAGAGACAGGACAATGCCCTAGAGATTAACCAAATAGACAAACGATCAGCCCCCAAGTTAGGATCAGGGAGGGCCAGGCAGGCAATGTTTCTTGATACACTCAGGAGGTAGAACTATAGGCTCCCCCAAAACCTCCATCCTTAGCTCAAAATTATGGTGAGGTTGAAGACTACAAGAAAATATCGAACTTGAGTGGGACTCAACAGGCAAGGACGTTTCGAATAGGTATTTATTCATCAGACCTACAAGCGTCGGAAATAAAAATGAAGGCGATCCTTAACATAAAAACTTTTCTCCAACCACAAAATAAGAATTCCCAGAAGAAGAAGAAGAAGAAGAAGAAGAAGAAGAAGAAGAAGAAGAAGAAGAAGAAGAGGGGAAAGGATACCTGCAAATTATTCTCCAAATGTCCTTAAGGAATTTCAGAGAACTGAATTACTTCATTATATTGTTCGTGACTTGTATTGTTCGTGAAGTCTATGACATGATTACGTCTTATTCTTTATCCTTATTACAGATGATTCGTTCGAATACGACTCAATTCTTGGAGTTATGTTAGATTTTAGTTATTACTTCATTCTTACATAGGAAATTAATCATGTGTCATTTTAAATTTTCCCTTTATTGAGATTCTTCGTCGTATAAGTCATTCTGTCAATGAGTCGTTATTATTATTACTACTAATCAAGCTATAACCCTAGTTGGAAAAGCAAGATGCAATATGCCCAAGGGGTCCAACAGGGAAAAATAGCCCAGTCAGGAAAGGAAATAGGGAAATAAATATCATGAATAGTTATGAATAATAATTATAGATTATTTTTTAATATCAGTAACAACGTTAAAATAAAATTGTCATTTATAAACTAGGAAGAGAGATAATGAGAACATGAATTTAAGTTTTTTTTTCTTTCATTACGTAGTGGTTGTAAGTTAAACATTCCTGGTACCACGTCAAAATTGGCAAAATAAAAAACATGTAAAAAACACAATTAAACATTTGTGTTTTCATTCAATTACTATTAAACTTACAAAAAAAATATTAATATTAATTTTTTAGGAAAGGAGGATCTCGCTAATAAGTGAATTGGGAGTTTCAAATTAAAAAAGAAAAATATGTTTATTCTAATTTATAATAAGTACTTTCAAAACCATCACATTTAACATTTGTTCTATGTATCTTATTCAAACATAATTCCCTTTTTTGTTAAAACAAAAAAATTTACAAACACGCAAAAAAAGAAAACCATTTCGCATAATGTCTGGGGTTGGCCATTTTTATATCCACGCTGGCCAGTGCGGATTGGTGATAGTGGGAGATTTTCGTCTGATCTCTCAATGTAAAACATCATATGGGTGTCCCTGACTCGCACAGCTTTGCTAATCATAGCGATACACAAACCCTTTCGTCACGATAAGGTATCCACATTCACCTTTTCGGCATACAGTATTTGTAATGTATCAGTATATATCCTATAGTTTATTGGCCAGTCACTTGAACAATGACCTCTTAATTTGTTTATTTCATTATAAAAATATAAAATAAAACATAAACAAGAGCAATTTGATTTGATTTCAGCTAGAGGATGGTTTCTCACTCCTTCGAGATACCATCATCAGAAGATCATCCCTAATCTTAGATATTGTAATAATTGTCTTTCCTCTATCTCAGTTATCTTTTAACAACACTTGACTACATTTTAGTACCTCATGACAATTTACTAAGCCAGTAAAACGGAATTATGAAACATATGAGAAAAAAAGACGCAAATATAATTAAATCGATGTTCAGTATAATCTTTCACAATATTAAGATTTAATATACTCCAATTATATATTTATCTAACTTCTACAGTAAATCACTATGTCACAAAAGGGCTCAATAAAGAATATGGAAAAATGAAAAAAAAAAAAAAAAACAATCAGAATAGGATAAAATCTAAGAAAAGTCTTGATAAATAAAAAAAAATAATAAAAAACTACAGCTAAAATTCCTCAATAAAGGAAAATGGCAACACAATCCAATGTTTAATCCTATTTAAATTGACCAATTCCAAGAACACTAACTTGCCCACGGAGTCCAACAAGACAACAACTTTCCAATATACGGATATGAGTGAAATGTTTGTAAAAACATATCCAATTTTGCAAAATAATTAAAAACAATACGAGCAGAAACATGGGGGTGGGGGGATGTACAATATTTCAACAGTGTTGTGTTGGTACACGCATCCTCTCTCTCTCTCTCTCTCTCTCTCTCTCTCTCTCTCTCTCTCTCTCTCTCTCTCTCTCTCTCTCTCTCTCTCTACGTGCGTTTTCTTCTTTTAATTATTTTTTCAAACTGAAAACGTCTGGCTAGAAGTTAGTTGTATTTTAATCTCTCTCTCTCTCTCTCTCTCTCTCTCTCTCTCTCTCTCTCTCTCTCTCTCTCTCTCTCTCTCTCAAAACGGGCGTTTTCTTTTTCTTTTCTTTTGAACTGAAAAACTATGGCTCGAAGCTAGTTGTATCTCTCTCTCTCTCTCTCTCTCTCTCTCTCTCTCTCTCTCTCTCTCTCTCTCTCTCTCTCTCTCTCTCTCTCTCTCTCTCAGGTTGGTATTTTTCTCTCCGTTCTTTTCTCCGAACAGCGAAAGTGTTTTGACACTTTAAATAGTTACTGCTATTAAAAGTATTCAATGTTTCACTCCACGATTCAATTGCCATACTTTTTCCAAGTTTTAAATTGCAGCTGGAACATTTCATTTTTACTTTACTTAATCAATTTCTTTAATTTCTTTTTATTAAAGTCAGCCAGTAAAACGAACATGTGTTATATAATCTTTTTATTATCAACTTTTTCAATCATGTATTCTTCCATTTTCATTACTTCAATTCGGATCTTTTCCCTTATGTTTATGACACACTGTCCCTTTGATATCACCTACGTTATTTTGAACATTGACCCTTTAATATTGCTTACATTACCTTGAATATTATCTTTTTGATATTATTACCAACGTTACTTTGAAGATTGTCCATTTGATATTAGCTACGTTATCTGGAATATTGTCCTTTTGATAATGCCTACGTTATCTTGAATATTACCCCTTCGATATTACCAACGTCCCCTTAAATATTGTCCCTTTGATATTGCCTATGTTATCTTAAATATTATACCTTTGATATTACCTACGTCCCCTTAAATATTGTCCCTTTGATATTACCTACGTCCCCTTAAATATTTTCCCTTTGATATTACCTACGTCCCCTTAAATATTGTCCCTTTGATATTACCTACGTCCCCTTAAATATTGTCCCTTTGATATTACCTACGTCCCCTTAAATATTGTTCCTTTGATATTACCTACGTCCCCTTAAATATTGTCCCTTTGATAATGCCTACGTTATCTTGAATATTATCCCTTCGATATTACCTACGTCCCATTAAATATCGTCCCTTTAATATTGCCTACGTTAGCTTGAATATTATCCCTTCGATATTACCTACGTCCCATTAAATATCGTCCCTTTAATATTGCCTACGTTAGCTTGAATATTATCCCTTCGATATTACCTACGTCCCCTTGAATATTGTCCCTTTGACATTACCTACGTTACCTTGAATATTGTTCCTTTGATATTGCCTACGTTATCTTGAATATTATCCCTTTCATATTATCTACGTCCCCTTAAATATTGTCCCTTTGATATTACCTACGTCCCCTTAAATATTATCCCTTTGATATTACCTACGTTACTTTAGATTGTCCCATGATATTACCAAACGTTATCTTGAGCATTGTCCCTTTGATAATTCCTACGTTACAAGGAAAATATTTTTTTCTCAAGAATCTTATAAATATCTATATTCCATAACGATATTTCCATAATAAACAGTATCTTTCCAATGCTCAGCATCATCCACTTCAAAATTTGTTTCGTCCATCTAACAACACGACCACAGAATCAGTGAAAATACTTTTTTTTTTTTTTTTCAAAAACCTCTATCACTAAACACATCTCGGTGCAAGAATTCCGAATGGGAGAATCGCCATGAGCTCTTACTCCCTCAGAAGGTATACGAATGGTAATCAACGAGGCACTGATCACAGACTAGATAAGGGTTGTTTCCAGGAAGCTTAGTGACACGGAACATACTGCTATCCTTAATACTAGTAATGTTCTTTCTTGCTGAGTGAGGATTTCTGATTCTTTATCATCTATTACTGTCTATTTATCTTAAATTCTTTTATTTCTCTAACTTCCATGCTTTGGTAGTTTCTCAAACTTCTAGAGCTGTTTTTTCTAGTATTTTTCCATCATAAAATTCAGGTTTACACATACATATTTCAGAATACCCATGTTATGGAGGTCCACTTTCCTGGTTTCTCAATTACCCTCATAACGTTACTTTCGTCACAACTTTCAACTCTCCGCTCTGGCAACCCTTTCACCCTCTCTCATTATGCATGGCCTTTTCTCTTTACTATCTCCAAGCAGTATTGTATCACAAGCAAACATTAGTTATTTCATTTTACATTCACTACCATTTTTCTCCCTACTATTCTTACTTTGTCTTTTCAAAGTTCTTCTACAGACAAAAAAGAAAAAAAAAATCTGTCTTGTCTTCATAATAAACTCTCCCGGTGACAAGCTCTATCACTGTCTTCACTTTCATCAGCAAAGCGTTCTATCACTCAGACCCTCTCATCATATCATATATATATATGCATATACAGTTTATAAAGTATATATATATATATATATATATATATGCATATATATATATGTGTGTGCATGTTTGTGTGTGTGTGTATCATATTGTAGCTTGGGTAGTAATAATAATAATAATAACCAGTCTCACGTTACTTTTATCGGCTCTAGTACAAGTTATCTTAAGGGCAACTCAATACAGCTTTTTTTTTACATTAAATAATCTCAACAGTTTTCTGCAAACAGGCACACCTACACACGCATATATACACACATCCAATGTATGTATGCAAATAAATATTGCCTGTTTGAGCCCTTGGGCTTATAACATGCTGTTTTTCCATCTAGGGTTGTAGCTAATAGAAAATTGCTTGGAACCGAAAGCAAGAATACTTGGTATTCAAAGTTGCGTTGCTGTGTTAATGTAAAACTGCGGTACCAAGAAGATAGTTCAACATTAGTACGCAATATGCAAGCCCTTTACCTCATTATAAGGCAATGAGCTAAGCAAATTAAACAGGATTGTAATTTGACCAAAAAGGAAAGGCTATTCTACAAGAAATTGCAGGTAAAATTTGTAAAAACAAGATATATCTTTTACAAATTTACATAAAACATACACGGACCAATTTCGCAGCACTAATAATAATAGTAATGATAACAATAATTTCTAATTAAGATGATAAGAAGCGTAGTTAGTCAGCACCGTTTGATAGAAAAAGTTTAACAATGAAAGTTTTCAAAACCTATGTTGAAATTCAAGCTGTAAATTACTGTATTATTTAATTTGAAGTTTTGAACTAATGGATTAAGAAATCACCAGAATTTTATAAAATAGGAAAATTACAGCAGTAGAAAGACGTAGATGCCACATCTACATCTTTCTACACCTACGTCTTTCTACTGCTGTAATTTTCAAAACTCTCATTAACTTTCATTGGTGAAATTTTTCTATATAAAAATTTCTAAATTTATAGTTATCATTATTACTAATCTTTTACTACTAGTGGGAAAAACAAGAAACATAAACAACAAAGAAAAAAGTAACACAAAAATATTTAAAATATAAAAATGCAACTCACGATAACCTACCCAAAATAAAGATATTTCTCTCTCTCTCTCTCTCTCTCTCTCTCTCTCTCTCTCTCCTCCTCCTGCTCTCTCTCTCTCTCTCTCTCTCTCTCTCTCTCTCTCTCTCTCTCTTTCTCTTCTCTCTCTCTCTCTCTCTCTTTTCTTTTCTGTGTGTGTATCAGACATCCTATTGTCGCAAACGTGACCTCATGAAAACGAGTCCAAAACAATCGAAAATAATGAGACTCTTGTTTTGCGGATGTACAGAGCGAATCGGCATAAATTTGATGCTTAAGTGATACGAATAATAAACTTCAACTATAAACAATTCGGGAATTTCCAGGAACTCCACAAGACTTTCTCCAACAGAGATTTGTGATCGGAGTAAATTACGTTGAATCCGGTTGTGGATAGTTTGAAGCGATCGAAATTATCAGGAGCAACTTACTAGATCGAAATGATAGTTCAGAGTGGATTCTCTACATAAAATCAAGCAACTGACTGATAAAAGAAGAATATATTAAATGGGTAAGGATACTAAATCTGATAGCTGTAAAACTAATAATTCTAGAAGACGTTGCATTCTTTAATATGAACCGAGCTTACGCCAGTAAAGAAATGCTATTGGAAACGCTCCTTTCTAGCGATTCCAGTTGGAGCCTTTGGGCTTATAGCATCTTGCTTTTCCAACTAGGCTTATAATAATAATAATAATAATCTGCCCGACAGGGGTTCGAGTCCCGCTCAATCTCGATAGTTTCCTGTTGTGTCTTCAACCTAACAATCCTTGTGAGCTAAGGATGGGGGGTTTGGAGGAGAGCATAAGTCATAGGCAGCTATTGTCTGCCCTATGTGGTCATAACTTGTATGGAAGGGGGTTGGTCAGTCTCTAAGGCTTTGTCCTGCTAGGGCATTGTCACAGTCTCTTGCCTTTGCCATTTAAAACCTTTAAACCTTAATCAATAAAGAAGTAGCGATATTGATCCAAGATCAAAATCCATAGGGATTTGATATGAATGTATTCAATTTATTTTCTCAGGCTACTTATTATAACACTATTCATAAGAAAAAATGGCCAAACTAGGGATAAAAGATATTTAGAGAAACCATAAATACAAAGGATTATTTATAGCCAAAAACCTATTCGTCCATTTCCGTTCACGTCATAGTAACAAAAAAAAAAAAAAAAAAAAAAAAAAAAAAAAAAAAAAAAAAATCTTTCCTAATCAAGGATGTATTTCAAACCAATTAAATTAAAGAATGAAATACGAGTATGATTATAAAATCATAAGTAATAATACATTCATTTAGTGTAAATAAATAAAACATAAGAAATGGCTCTCGCCAGATAAATCAAATGAATCAGATAAGGGAAATCCTTCTCCTCACTTGCGGGTATCGAAAAGAGAGAGAGAGAGAGAGAGAGAGAGAGAGAGAGAGAGAGAGTGTTTAACTTATACAGTATACTGTACCGTATCTCCAAAAAGTATCAGACCACCAAGATAAAAATTTATCATAAGGGCAGCAACCTTTTAAAAGCCTAAAAGCACTATCATGGCCTCTGAAAGTTATATTGACCTTTCAAAGACACTATATACACAATTGAACTAACCTATAAACCAAAAGACAATAGTCTCAGAAACTAAAAAATCGCAACTTACAACTCTCTTGCTTGAGGGTACACTAGGGCACACTATTCTATCCAAATTTTCTTCCTCTTGTTTTGTTAAAGTATTTATAGTTAATATAAGAAATATCTATTTTAAAGTTGCTACTATTTTTAAAATATTTAATATTTCCTTGTTTCCTCTCCTTACTGGGCTATTTTCCCTGTTGGGGGCCCCTGGACTTATAGCATCTTGCTTTTCCAACGAGGGTTTTAGCTTAGCAAATAATGATAATGATAATGATAATAATAATAATAATAATAATAATAATAATAATAATAATAATAATAATACAAAATGAGGAAGAAGTCAAAGCCACTAATAAAATTTGATTATAAAAAGATAGATATTGCGAAAAAATTGCTCATCAAAACAAGGATATACCGACGGAATGTTCTGTGATCCTTAATACATATAAGAACCCGATAACAATAAATATTCCGGAACTGATAAAACATTGATTAAAGGATCACAAACGCGGATCAAGTCAGGTTTTCCGGTTCCGAGTCTTCCAATCAGGATGGAGGGTGGACCTTCCCGAAGGCAACATATTTAGCGAGTCATCTTAGTGATATTATTTCATACCGGGCCAAAAAAAAGTTTATATTTCAAGAAATTGTAAATTTAGCAGAGAGAGAGAGAGAGAGAGAGAGAGAGAGAGAGAGAGAGAGCGAGAGTGTTTAACTTATACAGTATACTGTACCGTA
>NC_090762.1:47203648-47208648 GCF_036898095.1 Palaemon carinicauda | reverse complement strand
AAATGTCAACAACAATCAAATGTCAAAAAGGTTATTGAATCCGCTTGTTTCTAATTCAAACACTAATAGATTGCCGAAGCCCCAAAATAATTATGGTTGTGGGTAATTATTATGGTAAATTTTTACTAAAGAGGTAGTTTGTGACTTTAATCATTGAACATATTAATTCACTTGGTTGGTTGTAGATATGTCTTGTAAACAACTCCACGCCTACGCAAGACCACAATAATATATATATATATATATATATATATATATATATATATATATATATATATAGAGAGAGAGAGAGAGAGAGAGAGAGAGAGAGAGAGAGAGAGAGAGAGAGAGGAGAGAGAGAGAGGAGAGAGAGAGAGAGAGAGAGATAGACAGATAGATAGATACACATACATACACACATATATATATATGTATATATATAGATATATATCTATATATATATGTGTATATATATATATATATATATATATATATATATATAATGTATATCTACCTGAATAAGGACGTCTGAGGCCTTTGTCCTGCAGTGGAGTAGAAACGGCGGCATTTGTTGTTATATATTATATATGTGTGTAGTCAATAGGAAGACAAGTATATTTAAAAATTACATAAAAAATCGTAAACCCAGCAAAGAATAATGAAAAGACAAGAGGAAAGAGTGAAATATAAGTATAGCTAAATTATCCACAGCAATCTTGAAATATAGAAAACAGCAAAAAAGAATTAATACCAATAAAAAATCGAGTGCTTTATCCTGACCTTCGTTTGTCGAATGCCAGGACCTTAAATGGAGAGCGCAGCTGACGTTAAAGAACGAAATTTTCTTAATCATTTCGTGGATCTTATTATTTGGGGGGTGAATTAGTTTAAAAATAAAATAAGTTTTCTGAGATATGTACGAGACCAAAGGTTTGCAATCAGTCCTACTAAGGACAGAGAAAAATAATCATCAATATAATAATAATATTCACACTAATAAATATGATTATTATTATCATTATTATTACTTGCTAAGCTATAACCCTAGTTGGAAAAGCAGGATGCTACAAGACCAGGGGCCCCAACAGGGAAAATAGTCCAGTGAAGAAAGGAAACAAGGAAAACTAAAATATTTTAAGAACAGTAACATTATAATAAATATATGCTATATAAACTATATAAATTTTAACAAAACAGTAAGAAGAGAAATTAGATAGAATAGTGTGCCCGAGTGTACCCTCAAGCAAGAGAACTCTACCCTAAGACAGTGGAAGACCATGGTATGAGGCTTATGGCACTACCCAAAACTAGAGAACAATGGTTTTGATTTTGGAGTGTCCTTCTCCTAGAAGAGCTGCCTACCTTAGCTAAAGAGTTTCTTCTACCCTTACCAAGAGGAAAGTAGCCGCTGAACAATTACAGTGCAGTAGTTAACCCCTTGGGTGAAGAAGAATTGTTGGGTAATCTCAGTGTTGTCAGATGTATGAGGACAGAGGAGAATCTGTAAGGAATAGGCCAGACTATTCTGTGTATGTGTAGGCAAAGACAAAGGAACCGTAACCAGAGGGAAGGATCCAATGTAGTACTGTCTGACCAGTCAAAGGACCCCAGAACTCTCCAGTGGTAGTATCTGAACGGGTGGTTGGTGCTCTGGCCAACCTACTACCATTAACAACAAAAATAAAAGATGGTGACTAAAAGTTAAAGGAAGCATCAATGAGAGAGAGAGAGAGAGAGAGAGGAGAGAGAGAGAGAGAGAGAGAGAGAGAGAGAGAGAGAGAGAGAGAGAGATTGTGTTCAACTGTGATAACCTAACAATTAGCAAATGTATAATATATATATATATATATATATATATATATATATATATATATATATATATATATATATATATATATATGTATGTATATATATACATATAGATATTCCTATGTTAGCTCCAAAGTCAGTCTCAATCCCCAAGGACAATAAGATGTCTTAGGGGAAAGATCTAAATGGGCACTGATTGAAGGTTTCTGAGTGTACCACCAGACACCCAAGATCTTCCGACGATCGCTTGCCTAGCTTACAATCTGGTCCCCCATTTACAATTCTTACACAAAGTAGTATTCCTCAAGCAATTAACAGAGGCACAAGGTTCCTAGGGCCAGATATTAATGTCTGCGATACGGCAAAGGTTAAGATCTTCTAGATACCTTTAAATGTATTTTTGAGTTGACATACCTCATCTCTAATGTATTTTGGTCCTTTTTTATTTATCGTAATAGCTTTTCTGTGAGACTTCGGGAAACTATATGGCCCTTTAAGTTCTTCCGAATGAAAGAAATCATGAATAATAATAATAATAATAATAATAATAATAATAATAATAATAATAATAATAATAATAATAATAATAATAATAATAACACGGATAGATATACTAAAAGGTATATCAAACTATCCAAAGGCTTTATACTAATGATAAAAAAAGCGTTCCAATTCAATACAACCTTGGCCTTTTTTCTTTACTTGTACAAATTTAAAAAAAGAAAAAAGTCGTTAATGGCAGACATCTCCAGCGCAGGTCTTAAGATTTCATGGTTTCTAAAAAAAAAAAAAAAAAAAAAAAAAAAAAAAAAAAAATCTATAATTATTAGTGATGTTTCATTTTCAACTTAACGTCCAAAGTAAGACTAAAAGCATCAAAATAACATGAATGATGTTAATGGTAATTATCTATTGCCCTGATCATCATCATCGCTAATTCCAATTCTAACACGACTGCAACTTAAGTCTCTTCATATATTTTATACAAGAAAGATCTAGTCTAATGTTGTTACTGTTCTTCAAATGTTATATTAGTTGTTCATTACTTCTCTATACGTATTTACTTCCTTATTTCCTTTCCTAATTTAGCTATTTTTTTTTACTTTTTGGGTTTATAGTATCCTTCTTTTCCAACTAGGATTGTAGTTTAGATAATAATAATAATAATAATAATAATAATAATAATAATAATAATAATAATAATAATAATAATAATAATAATAATAATAAAACGTTAACCACAAAAGATTTAGAGGTTTATTTATCAAATCGTAAATTCAGTAAAAATAGCCAAAATCAAGCAAAAACCTAAAACAAATGGATCCGGATGAGTCCCCAAAAGTCAAAGGGAACGGGCCGTGTTTACTCGTCCTCAAGCGACCAAAGAAAAGAGAAATATTCGAGTCAGCCTTCCGCAATTAACCTTCAGGTGCGCGATCGCTTGCTCTTGCTCATCATCATCATCATAGTTTTTTCACGCCAAACAGCCAATCATTGAATCGTTTTCTTATTGACAATAACTACCGTAAGTTAGAGTTCTCAAAATTATGAGATGGTCGGCACGATAGAAGAACATGATTGATGGTGTGGGTATTTTCTCTACATTCGCAGGACTGTTTTAAATCTCCATTTGACCAGATTGTCACCTGTTCTGGCTACTCCACCTCTAGCTAAGAATACTAATATTATCATTATTAATAGTAGTAGTAGTAGAAGTAGTAGTAGTATTACTACTAATAATAATAGCCAAGCTACAACCATAGTTGAAAAATTAGGCCATATTTCCACGGATTCCAACATGGAAAAATAGTCCAGTGAGGAACGGAAATAAGGAAATAAACAAACTACAAGAGAAAAAATGAATAATTAAAACAAAATATTTGGTAAAAAAAATTAAATTAGATCTTTCATAAATAAACTATAAAAGAGACATGTCAGCCTGTTCAACAACAAAACATTAGTCGCTAGTTTAAACTTTTGACGGATGCGTCATGTGCTGGCGATTGTAAGTGTAATTTGGATGTTTATGTTGCACAAGTCTTGTCGAAAGAATGAGTTTGTTAATTGCACAATGAATTCCTTATGGAATCTGACGTCGCAAGAACAATGATCAAAGATGTCATAAATATGATTTTGGTTACAACTAGTATTGAGAAGTACAATTATGAATATGATTGATAAAAAACTACCATTAATGAATTATTTAGAAAAAAAAAAATACAGTTTCTGCAGCAAACCACATGAAAATTAATTACCGCCCTCAACTTGGAACTCTCAATTCTTATAGGATGAGATTTATTCAAAGATCGTGACAGTGCCCTAGAGAGTGACCATATATACCAAGGTATACATGATCAGCACCCAAGCCCACTCTCGACCCAAGCTAAAACAGGAAGGATTAGGCAATGGCTGCTGATGACTCAGCAGGGAGACCTACAGTATAGATTCCCCACAAAACCCCCCTCCTTAGCTCACAAGGATGATGAGGTTGCAGACACTACAAGAAACTATAGAGGTTGAGTGGGTCTCGAACCCCAGTTTAGTAGATCACCTGGCAGGGACGTTTCCAATAGGCTACCACAACCCGAAAGATAAACATTGGTCCACCAAGAATGAAGGTTTCATAATTAAAGCCTGGTTTATATATATACATATATATATATATATATATATATATATATATATATATATATATATATATATATATATATATATATATATAATGCTTTAGTAAAGACACTTGGCACGTAACTCATGTCTTAAATAAAATAAAAAGGGAAATAAGAAAATAAAGATGCCATTTGAGCAACGTGGCAAATACTAGCCCATCCCTCAAAAGTCTGTGTAGATACATAAAACATCTGGGAATGTACGAACAATTATCTACATAATCTCACAATCACATGCTAAAACCCTTATGTCTTCACATGTGATCAAAATAAGGAGTAAAATTACTTTTTTCAATAGAAATTACTACTTGAGAGATTGTTTTCAACTGACAATGACAAACCCCAAATAATCTTATTGAATCTATCTAGGGGGAATATTTATCCAATTACATTTACAAGGTCCCAAGGGGACATTAAGAATAACAGAATGGCATAGAAAGGCTATCAACCTGACGGAAGTGGAAGGGCATGTCTGAGACCTTTGTTCTGCAGTGAACTAACAACAACTGATAAGAATGAAACGGGGTGGGGTGGGGGGGGTTT
>NC_090762.1:47191148-47198648 GCF_036898095.1 Palaemon carinicauda | reverse complement strand
ATGTGTTTTAAGAAAGAGTGCAAGTACTGTTTTTATCCCTATAAATCGAATAAAGAGTTCTTCAATAAAAAATAAGGATACCACTGGAGAGAGAGAGAGAGAGAGAGAGAGAGAGAGAGAGAGAGAGAGAGAGAGAGAGAGAGAGAGAGAGAGAGAGAGAGAGAGAGAGAGAGAGTCAAATCCATAAAAAAACTATAATTCACCCCATACATTTTTCAATAATACCTCAATAATTTTTGGTCATCAAGAAAAATAACATACACAAAATCTTAAAGATTTTTTTTTTTTTTTACAAATAAATACACGAAGTCATCGACCATCAACCTTTCCTAACGAACGTAAATAAATTTCCCGAATTAGAGCCGGGAAACAATGACCTCCAAGAACAAGAATGTCCACTGTTGCTAAGTCCACTGTAATCTACAAACGTGACCCCGAGGTCAGACATTGCTGCAATGACCACGTTTCGAGAATCGTGAGGTGTCGTCATGGGCATGCTATCCACGTGACTTGATCAGTCTTTGTTTCCATTTCTGAAACTTGAATTTCTTTGCTGCTAGAAAATGAGTGTGAATCCGTAACTCTGTCGTTAGGGCATATATACTGTAAACTTTATGTTTGCTATATTTGTTGATTTCTGAAACTTAAATCTAATTGCTGCTAGAAGAAATTTAGGTCATATATACTGTAAACTTAACAAGTTTGCTATATTTGTTGATTTCTGAAACTTAAATTCATTTGCTGCTAGAAGAAATTTATGTCATATATACCGTAAACTTAACAAGTTTGCTATATTTGTTGATTTCTGAAACTTGAATCTATTTGCTGCTAGAAGAAATGTAGGTCATATATGCTGTAAACTTTATGTTTGCTATATTTGTTGATTTCTGAAACTTGAATCTATTTGCTGCTAGAAGAAATTTAGGTCATATATACCGTAAACTTAACAAGTTTGCTATATTTGTTGATTTCTGAAACTTAAATCTATTTGCTGCTAGAAGAAATTTAGGTCATATATACCGTAAACTTAACAAGTTTGCTATATTTGTTGATTTCTGAAACTTAAATCTATTTCCTACCAGAAGAAATTTAGGTCATATATACCGTAAACTTAACAAGTTTGCTATATTTGTTGATTTCTGAAACTTGAATCTATTTGCTGCTAGAAGAAATTTAGGTCATATATACTGTAAACTTAACAAGTTTGCTATATTTGTTGATTTCTGAAACTTAAATCTATTTCCTACTAGAAGAAATTTAGGTCATATGTACTGTAAACTTAACAAGTTTGCTATGTTTGTTGATTTTTGAAACTTAAATCTATTTCCTACTAAGAGAAATTTAGGTCATATGTACTGTAAACTTAACAAGTTTGCTATATTTGTTGATTTCTGAAACTTAAATCTATTTCCTACTAGGAGAAATTTAGGTCATATGTACTGTAAACTTAACAAGTTTGCTATATTTGTTGATTTTTGAAACTTAAATCTATTTCCTACTAGGAGAAATTTAGGTCATATGTACTGTAAACTTAACAAGTTTGCTATATTTGTTGATTTTTGAAACTTAAATCTATTTCCTACTAGGAGAAATTTAGGTCATATGTACTGTAAACTTAACAAGTTTGCTATATTTGTTGATTTTTGAAACTTAAATCTATTTCCTACTAGGAGAAATTTAGGTCATATGTACTGTAAACTTAACAAGTTTGCTATATTTGTTGATTTCTGAAACTTAAATCTATTTCCTACTAGGAGAAATTTAGGTCATATGTACTGTAAACTTAACAAGTTTGCTATATTTGTTGATTTCTGAAACTTAAATCTATTTCCTACTAGGAGAAATTTAGGTCATATGTACTGTAAACTTAACAAGTTTGCTATATTTGTTGATTTCTGAAACTTGAATCTATTTGCTGCTAGAAGAAATGTAGGTCATATATGCTGTAAACTTTATGTTTGCTATATTTGTTGATTTCTGAAACTTGAATCTATTTGCTGCTAGAAGAAATTTAGGTCATATATACCGTAAACTTAACAAGTTTGCTATATTTGTTGATTTCTGAAACTTAAATCTATTTGCTGCTAGAAGAAATTTAGGTCATATATACCGTAAACTTAACAAGTTTGCTATATTTGTTGATTTCTGAAACTTAAATCTATTTCCTACCAGAAGAAATTTAGGTCATATATACCGTAAACTTAACAAGTTTGCTATATTTGTTGATTTCTGAAACTTGAATCTATTTGCTGCTAGAAGAAATTTAGGTCATATATACTGTAAACTTAACAAGTTTGCTATATTTGTTGATTTCTGAAACTTAAATCTATTTCCTACTAGGAAGAAATTTAGGTCATATGTACTGTAAACTTAACAAGTTTGCTATGTTTGTTGATTTCTGAAACTTAAATCTATTTCCTACTAAGAGAAATTTAGGTCATATGTACTGTAAACTTAACAAGTTTGCTATATTTGTTGATTTCTGAAACTTAAATCTATTTCCTACTAGGAGAAATTTAGGTCATATGTACTGTAAACTTAACAAGTTTGCTATATTTGTTGATTTCTGAAACTTAAATCTATTTCCTACTAGGAGAAATTTAGGTCATATGTACTGTAAACTTAACAAGTTTGCTATATTTGTTGATTTCTGAAACTTAAATCTATTTCCTACTAGGAGAAATTTAGGTCATATGTACTGTAAACTTAACAAGTTTGCTATATTTGTTGATTTTTGAAACTTAAATCTATTTCCTACTAGGAGAAATTTAGGTCATATGTACTGTAAACTTAACAAGTTTGCTATATTTGTTGATTTTTGAAACTTAAATCTATTTCCTACTAGGAGAAATTTAGGTCATATGTACTGTAAACTTAACAAGTTTGCTATATTTGTTGATTTCTGAAACTTAAATCTATTTCCTACTAGGAGAAATTTAGGTCATATGTACTGTAAACTTAACAAGTTTGCTATATTTGTTGATTTCTGAAACTTAAATCTATTTCCTACTAGGAGAAATTTAGGTCATATGTACTGTAAACTTAACAAGTTTGCTATATTTGTTGATTTCTGAAACTTAAATCTATTTCCTACTAGGAGAAATTTAGGTCATATGTACTGTAAACTTAACAAGTTTGCTATATTTGTTGATTTCTGAAACTTAAATCTATTTCCTACTAGGAGAAATTTAGGTCATATGTACTGTAAACTTAACAAGTTTGCTATATTTGTTGATTTCTGAAACTTAAATCTATTAGCTGCTAGGAAATTTAGGTCATATATACTGTAAACTTAACAAGTTTGCTATATTTGTTGATTTTTGAAACTTAAATCTATTTCCTACTAGGAGAAATTTAGGTCATATGTACTGTAAACTTAACAAGTTTGCTATATTTGTTGATTTTTGAAACTTAAATCTATTTCCTACTAGGAGAAATTTAGGTCATATGTACTGTAAACTTAACAAGTTTGCTATATTTGTTGATTTTTGAAACTTAAATCTATTTCCTACTAGGAGAAATTTAGGTCATATGTACTGTAAACTTAACAAGTTTGCTATATTTGTTGATTTCTGAAACTTAAATCTATTTCCTACTAGGAGAAATTTAGGTCATATGTACTGTAAACTTAACAAGTTTGCTATATTTGTTGATTTCTGAAACTTAAATCTATTTCCTACTAGGAGAAATTTAGGTCATATGTACTGTAAACTTAACAAGTTTGCTATATTTGTTGATTTCTGAAACTTAAATCTATTTCCTACTAGGAGAAATTTAGGTCATATGTACTGTAAACTTAACAAGTTTGCTATATTTGTTGATTTCTGAAACTTAAATCTATTTCTGCTAGGAAAATTTAGGTCATATGTACTGTAAACTTAACAAGTTTGCTATATTTGTTGATTTTGAAACTTAAATCTATTTCCTACTAGGAGAAATTTAGGTCATATGTACTGTAAACTTAACAAGTTTGCTATATTTGTTGATTTCTGAAACTTAAATCTATTTCCTACTAGGAGAAATTTAGGTCATATGTACTGTAAACTTAACAAGTTTGCTATATTTGTTGATTTCTGAAACTTAAATCTATTTCCTACTAGGAGAAATTTAGGTCATATGTACTGTAAACTTAACAAGTTTGCTATATTTGTTGATTTCTGAAACTTAAATCTATTTCCTACTAGGAGAAATTTAGGTCATATGTACTGTAAACTTAACAAGTTTGCTATATTTGTTGATTTCTGAAACTTAAATCTATTTCCTACTAGGAGAAATTTAGGTCATATGTACTGTAAACTTAACAAGTTTGCTATATTTGTTGATTTCTGAAACTTAAATCTATTTCCTACTAGGAGAAATTTAGGTCATATGTACTGTAAACTTAACAAGTTTGCTATATTTGTTGATTTCTGAAACTTAAATCTATTTCCTACTAGGAGAAATTTAGGTCATATGTACTGTAAACTTAACAAGTTTGCTATATTTGTTGATTTCTGAAACTTAAATCTATTTCTGCTAGAAGAAATTTAGGTCATATACTGTAAACTTAACAAGTTTGCTATATTTGTTGATTTCTGAAACTTAAATCTATTTCTACTAGAGAAATTTAGGTCATATGTACTGTAAACTTAACAAGTTTGCTATATTTGTTGATTTCTGAAACTTAAATCTATTTCCTACTAGGAGAAATTTAGGTCATATGTACTGTAAACTTAACAAGTTTGCTATATTTGTTGATTTCTGAAACTTAAATCTATTTCCTACTAGGAGAAATTTAGGTCATATGTACTGTAAACTTAACAAGTTTGCTATATTTGTTGATTTCTGAAACTTAAATCTATTTCCTACTAGGAGAAATTTAGGTCATATGTACTGTAAACTTAACAAGTTTGCTATATTTGTTGATTTCTGAAACTTAAATCTATTTCCTACTAGGAGAAATTTAGGTCATATGTACTGTAAACTTAACAAGTTTGCTATATTTGTTGATTTCTGAAACTTAAATCTATTTCCTACTAGGAGAAATTTAGGTCATATGTACTGTAAACTTAACAAGTTTGCTATATTTGTTGATTTCTGAAACTTAAATCTATTTCCTACTAGGAGAAATTTAGGTCATATGTACTGTAAACTTAACAAGTTTGCTATATTTGTTGATTTCTGAAACTTAAATCTATTTCCTACTAGGAGAAATTTAGGTCATATGTACTGTAAACTTAACAAGTTTGCTATATTTGTTGATTTCTGAAACTTAAATCTATTTCCTACTAGGAGAAATTTAGGTCATATGTACTGTAAACTTAACAAGTTTGCTATATTTGTTGATTTCTGAAACTTAAATCTATTTCCTACTAGGAGAAATTTAGGTCATATGTACTGTAAACTTAACAAGTTTGCTATATTTGTTGATTTCTGAAACTTAAATCTATTTCCTACTAGGAGAAATTTAGGTCATATGTACTGTAAACTTAACAAGTTTGCTATATTTGTTGATTTCTGAAACTTAAATCTATTTCCTACTAGGAGAAATTTAGGTCATATGTACTGTAAACTTAACAAGTTTGCTATATTTGTTGATTTCTGAAACTTAAATCTATTTCCTACTAGGAGAAATTTAGGTCATATGTACTGTAAACTTAACAAGTTTGCTATATTTGTTGATTTCTGAAACTTAAATCTATTTCCTACTAGGAGAAATTTAGGTCATATGTACTGTAAACTTAACAAGTTTGCTATATTTGTTGATTTCTGAAACTTAAATCTATTTCCTACTAGGAGAAATTTAGGTCATATGTACTGTAAACTTAACAAGTTTGCTATATTTGTTGATTTCTGAAACTTAAATCTATTTCCTACTAGGAGAAATTTAGGTCATATGTACTGTAAACTTAACAAGTTTGCTATATTTGTTGATTTCTGAAACTTAAATCTATTTCCTACTAGGAGAAATTTAGGTCATATGTACTGTAAACTTAACAAGTTTGCTATATTTGTTGATTTCTGAAACTTAAATCTATTTCCTACTAGGAGAAATTTAGGTCATATGTACTGTAAACTTAACAAGTTTGCTATATTTGTTGATTTCTGAAACTTAAATCTATTTCCTACTAGGAGAAATTTAGGTCATATGTACTGTAAACTTAACAAGTTTGCTATATTTGTTGATTTCTGAAACTTAAATCTATTTCCTACTAGGAGAAATTTAGGTCATATGTACTGTAAACTTAACAAGTTTGCTATATTTGTTGATTTCTGAAACTTAAATCTATTTCCTACTAGGAGAAATTTAGGTCATATGTACTGTAAACTTAACAAGTTTGCTATATTTGTTGATTTCTGAAACTTAAATCTATTTCCTACTAGGAGAAATTTAGGTCATATGTACTGTAAACTTAACAAGTTTGCTATATTTGTTGATTTCTGAAACTTAAATCTATTTCCTACTAGGAGAAATTTAGGTCATATGTACTGTAAACTTAACAAGTTTGCTATATTTGTTGATTTCTGAAACTTAAATCTATTTCCTACTAGGAGAAATTTAGGTCATATGTACTGTAAACTTAACAAGTTTGCTATATTTGTTGATTTCTGAAACTTAAATCTATTTCCTACTAGGAGAAATTTAGGTCATATGTACTGTAAACTTAACAAGTTTGCTATATTTGTTGATTTCTGAAACTTAAATCTATTTCCTACTAGGAGAAATTTAGGTCATATGTACTGTAAACTTAACAAGTTTGCTATATTTGTTGATTTCTGAAACTTAAATCTATTTCCTACTAGGAGAAATTTAGGTCATATGTACTGTAAACTTAACAAGTTTGCTATATTTGTTGATTTCTGAAACTTAAATCTATTTCCTACTAGGAGAAATTTAGGTCATATGTACTGTAAACTTAACAAGTTTGCTATATTTGTTGATTTCTGAAACTTAAATCTATTTCCTACTAGGAGAAATTTAGGTCATATGTACTGTAAACTTAACAAGTTTGCTATATTTGTTGATTTCTGAAACTTAAATCTATTTCCTACTAGGAGAAATTTAGGTCATATGTACTGTAAACTTAACAAGTTTGCTATATTTGTTGATTTCTGAAACTTAAATCTATTTCCTACTAGGAGAAATTTAGGTCATATGTACTGTAAACTTAACAAGTTTGCTATATTTGTTGATTTCTGAAACTTAAATCTATTTCCTACTAGGAGAAATTTAGGTCATATGTACTGTAAACTTAACAAGTTTGCTATATTTGTTGATTTCTGAAACTTAAATCTATTTCCTACTAGGAGAAATTTAGGTCATATGTACTGTAAACTTAACAAGTTTGCTATATTTGTTGATTTCTGAAACTTAAATCTATTTCCTACTAGGAGAAATTTAGGTCATATGTACTGTAAACTTAACAAGTTTGCTATATTTGTTGATTTCTGAAACTTAAATCTATTTCCTACTAGGAGAAATTTAGGTCATATGTACTGTAAACTTAACAAGTTTGCTAT
>NC_090762.1:47183086-47190648 GCF_036898095.1 Palaemon carinicauda | reverse complement strand
CTATTCTATCCAATTTTTCTTCCTCTTGTTTTGTTAAAGTATTTATAGTTAATATAGGAAATATCTATTTTAAAGTTGCTACTATTTTTAAAATATTTAATATTTCCTTGTTTCCTCTCCTTACTGGGCTATTTTCCCTGTGGGGGCCCTGGACTTATAGCATCTTGCTTTTCCAACGAGGGTTTTAGCTTAGCAAATAATGATAATGATATAATAATAATAATAATAATAATAATAATAATAATAATAATAATAATAATAATAATAATAATACAAAAATGAGGAAGAAGGTCGAAGCCACTAATAAAATTTGATTATAAAAAGATAGATATTGCGAAAAAAATTGCTCATCAAAACAAGGATATAGCGACAGAATGTTCTCTGATCCCTTACTACATATAAGAACCCGATAACAATAAATATTCCGAAAGTGATAAAACGATTGAATAAGGATTACAAACGCGGATCAAGTCAGGTTTTCCGGTTCCGAGTCTTCCAATCAGGATGGAGGGTGGACCTTCCCGAAGGCAACATATTTAGCGAGTCATCTTAGTGATATTATTTCATACCGGGCCAAAAAAAGTTTATATTTCAAGAAATTGTAAATTTAGCAGAAGAGAGAGAGAGAGAGAGAGAGAGAGAGAGAGAGAGAGAGAGCAATAATAATAGTTTTTAGTAAGATATGTAATGCGGTTTGACTCAATATATATATATATATATATACACACACACACACACACACATATATATATACTTATTATATATATATTACTATAAATATATATACATCCATGCCCAAGTTTTGCTCAATTGTAGTCTTACACGCTAAACATCTAAATAACACATGAAGTTTACCCTCTAAATGGAAAGCTGTCACTACCAAGCCTTAAATAACATAAGTAATTCAGGCAAATACATTTTTTGATTGCCATTTTATAATTATCAAAAACAAACAATTTAACTGAAAATGATGTTGATAAAAAAAAAAAAAAAAAAACAGAAATTCATTACGTGCAGTCCCCCGGCTAAAGCAAAAAATCCTTTGCCTAATAATCCTTTTTTCTGTTTAGTTCATTTGTTTTTTATTGTCCTTTATTAAATGAATGACCATGATATAATCTAAGCCAATAACAAAACATTCCTTCAATACATCGGAAGGTCAAGGATATTTTTTCATAAGGGAATATATATCTCGGAGAAATGTCAACAACAATAAAATGTCAAAAAGGTTATTGAATCCGCTTGTTTCTAATTCAAAACACTAATAGATTGCCGAAGCCCCAAAATAATTATGGTTGTGGGTAATTATTATGGTAAATTTTTACTAAAGAGGTAGTTTGTGACTTTAATCATTGAACAATATTAATTCACTTGGTTGGTTGTAGATATGTCTTGTAAACAACTCCACGCCTACGCAAGACCACAATAATATATATATATATATATATATAGAGAGAGAGAGAGAGAGAGAGAGAGAGAGAGAGAGATAGATAGATACACATACATACACACATATATATATATGTATATATATATAGATATATATCTATATATATGTGTATATATATATATATATATATATAATGTATATCTACCTGAATAAGGACGTCTGAGGCCTTTGTCCTGCAGTGGAGTAGAAACGGCGGCATTTGTTGTTATATATTATATATGTGTGTAGTCAATAGGAAGACAAGTATATTTAAAAATTACATAAAAAATCGTAAACCCAGCAAAGAATAATGAAAAGACAAGAGGAAAGAGTGAAATATAAGTATAGCTAAATTATCCACAGCAATCTTGAAATATAGAAAACAGCAAAAAAGAATTAATACCAATAAAAAATCGAGTGCTTTATCCTGACCTTCGTTTGTCGAATGCCAGGACCTTAAATGGAGAGCGCAGCTGACGTTAAAGAACGAAATTTTCTTAATCATTTCGTGGATCTTATTATTTGGGGGTGAATTAGTTTAAAAATAAAATAAGTTTTCTGAGATATGTACGAGACCAAAGGTTTGCAATCAGTCCTACTAAGGACAGAGAAAAATAATCATCAATATAACAATAATATTCACACTAATAAATATGATTATTATTATCATTATTATTACTTGCTAAGCTATAACCCTAGTTGGAAAAGCAGGATGCTACAAGACCAGGGGCCCCCAACAGGGAAAATAGTCCAGTGAAGAAAGGAAACAAGGAAAACTAAAAATATTTTAAGAACAGTAACATTATAATAAATATATGCTATATAAACTATATAAATTTTAACAAAACAGTAAGAAGAGAAATTAGATAGAATAGTGTGCCCGAGTGTACCCTCAAGCAAGAGAACTCTACCCTAAGACAGTGGAAGACCATGGTATGAGGCTATGGCACTACCCAAAACTAGAGAACAATGGTTTGATTTTGGAGTGTCCTTCTCCTAGAAGAGCTGCCTACCTTAGCTAAAGAGTTTCTTCTACCCTTACCAAGAGGAAAGTAGCCGCTGAACAATTACAGTGCAGTAGTTAACCCCTTGGGTGAAGAAGAATTGTTGGGTAATCTCAGTGTTGTCAGATGTATGAGGACAGAGGAGAATCTGTAAGAATAGGCCAGACTATTCTGTGTATGTGTAGGCAAAGACAAAGGAACCGTAACCAGAGGGAAGGATCCAATGTAGTACTGCCTGACCAGTCAAAGGACCCCAGAACTCTCCAGTGGTAGTATCTGAACGGGTGGTTGGTGCTCTGGCCAACCTACTACCATTAACAACAAAAATAAAAGATGGTGACTAAAAGTTAAAGGAAGCATCAATGAGAGAGAGAGAGAGAGAGAGAGAGAGAGAGAGAGAGATTGTGTTCAACTGTGATAACCTAACAATTAGCAAATGTATAATATATATATATATATATATATATATATATGTATATATATACATATAGATATTCCTATGTTAGCTCCAAAGTCAGTCTCAATCCCCAAGGACAATAAGATGTCTTAGGGGAAAGATCTAAATGGGCACTGATTGAAGGTTTCTGAGTGTACCACCAGACACCCAAGATCTTCCGACGATCGCTTGCCTAGCTTACAATCTGGTCCCCCATTTACAATTCTTACACAAAGTAGTATTCCTCAAGTAATTAACAGAGGCACAAGGTTCCTAGGGCCAGATATTAATGTCTGCGATACGGCAAAGGTTAAGATCTTCTAGATACCTTTAAATGTATTTTTGAGTTGACACACCTCATCTCTAATGTATTTTGGTCCTTTTTTATTTATCGTAATAGCTTTTCTGTGAGACTTCAGGAAACTATATGGCCCTTTAAGTTCTTCCGAATGAAAGAAATCATGAATAATAATAATAATAATAATAATAATAATAATAATAATAATAATAATAATAATAATAATAATAATAATAATAATAACACGGATAGATATACTAAAAGGTATATCAAACTATCCAAAGGCTTTATACTAATGATAAAAAAAGCGTTCCAATTCAATACAACCTTGGCCTTTTTTCTTTACTTGTACAAATTTAAAAAAAGAAAAAAGTCGTTAATGGCAGACATCTCCAGCGCAGGTCTTAAGATTTCATGGTTTCTAAAAAAAAAAAAAAAAAAAAAAAAAAAAAAAAAAAAATCTATAATTATTAGTGATGTTTCATTTTCAACTTAACGTCCAAAGTAAGACTAAAAGCATCAAAATAACATGAATGATGTTAATGGTAATTATCTATTGCCCTGATCATCATCATCGCTAATTCCAATTCTAACACGACTGCAACTTAAGGCTCTTCAAATATTTTATACAAGAAAGATCTAGTCTAATGTTGTTACTGTTCTTCAAAAGTTATATTAGTTGTTCATTACTTCTCTATACGTATTTACTTCCTTATTTCCTTTCCTAATTTAGCTATTTTTTTTTACTTTTTGGGTTTATAGTATCCTTTTTTTCCAACTAGGATTGTAGTTTAGATAATAATAATAATAATAATAATAATAATAATAATAATAATAATAATAATAATAATAATAATAATAATAATAATAATAAAACGTTAACCACAAAAGATTTAGAGGTTTATTTATCAAATCGTAAATTCAGTAAAAATAGCCAAAATCAAGCAAAAACCTAAAACAAATGGATCCGGATGAGTCCCCAAAAGTCAAAGGGAACGGGCCGTGTTTACTCGTCCTCAAGCGACCAAAGAAAAGAGAAATATTCGAGTCAGCCTTCCGCAATTAACCTTCAGGTGCGCGATCGCTTGCTCTTGCTCATCATCATCATCATAGTTTTTTCACGCCAAACAGCCAACCATTGAATCGTTTTCTTATTGACAATAACTACCGTAAGTTAGAATTCTCAAAATTATGAGATGGTCGGCACGATAGAAGAACATGATTGATGGTGTGGGTATTTTCTCTACATTCGCAGGACTGTTTTAAATCTCCATTTGACCAGATTGTCACCTGTTCTGGCTACTCCACCTCTAGCTAAGAATACTAATATTATCATTATTAATAGTAGTAGTAGTAGAAGTAGTAGTAGTATTACTACTAATAATAATAGCCAAGCTACAACCATAGTTGAAAAATTAGGCCATATTTCCACGGATTCCAACATGGAAAAATAGTCCAGTGAGGAACGGAAATAAGGAAATAAACAAAATACAAGAGAAAAAATGAATAATTGAAACAAAATATTTGGTAAAAAAATTAAATTAGATTTTTCATAAATAAACTATAAAAGAGACATGTCAGCCTGTTCAACAACAAAACATTTGTCGCTAGTTTAAACTTTTGACGGATGCGTCATGTGCTGGCGATTGTAAGTGTAATTTGGATGTTTATGTTGCACAAGTCTTGTCGAAAGAATGAGTTTGTTAATTGCACTATGAATTCTTTATGGAATCTGACGTCGCAAGAACAATGATCAAAGATGTCATAATATGATTTTGGTTACAACTAGTATTGAGAAGTACAATTATGAATATGATTGATAAAAAACTACCATTAATGAATTATTTGGAAAAAAAATACAGTTTCTGCAGCAAACCACATGGCAATTAATTACCCCCCTCAACTTGGAACTCTCAATTCTCATAAAATGAGATTTATTCAAAGATCGTGACAATGCCCTAGAGACTGACCATATATACAGTATACATGATCAGCACCCAAGGCCATTCTCGACCCAAGCTAAAACAGGAAGGATCAGGCAATGGCTGCTGATGACTCAGCAGGGAGACCTACCGTATAGATTCCCCACAAAACCCCCATCCTTAGCTCACAAGGATGGTGAGGTTGCAGACATTACAAGAAACTACAGAGGTTGAGCGGCTCTCGAACCCCAGTTTAGTAGATCACCTGGCAGGGACGTTTTCAATAGGCTACCAGCCTCATGTCTTAAATAAAATAAAAAGGGAAATAAGAAAATAAAGATGCCATTTGAGCAACGTAGTAAATACTAGTCCATCCCTCAAAAGGCTGTGAAGATACATAAAACATCTGGGAATGTACGAACAATTATCTACATAATCTCACAATCACATGCTAAAACCCCTATGTCTTCACATGTGATAAAAATAAGGAGTAAAATTACTTTTTTTCCATAGAAATTACTACTTGAGAGATTGTTTTCCACTGACAATGACAAACCCCAAATTTCTTATTGTGTCTATCTAGGGGGAATTTTTATCCAATTACATTTACAAGGTCCCAAGGGGACATTAAGAATAACAGAATGGCATAGAAAGGCTATCAACCTGACGGGAGTGGAAGGGCATGTCTGAGACCTTTGTTCTGCAGTGGACTAACAACGGCTGATGCTGATGATGAAGGGGATCATAGCATTTATCAATTAACATTTCTAAATTCATAGAATTTCCGCCATATGGCTGGTAGCTGTGCCATGGAGGCTATTCTGTGCCAAGGAGCAACTGGTGGCCTATTGGAAACGTTCTTGCCTGGCGATTGCCGGACTAGGGCTCAAGTCCCGCTCAAGTTCGGTACTTTATTGTTGTGTCTGCAAGCTCTCCATCCTTGTGAGCTAAGGATGAGACGTTTTGGGGGATCCTATAAGTCTACCTGCTGAGTCAAGAGCAGCCATTGCTTAGCCCTAGCCTAAATGTCCTTGGGCATTGCTCATATGTATACTGTATATAGTGAGTCTCTAAGACACTGTCCCTCGCCCTTGCCTCTACCATTCCTGAGGGACCTTTAAACCTTCCATGAGAGATTGGACAGTCAGATGAAAGAAAGAAAACATGGATGGGAATTAAGATACAGGCTAATAAGTAGATATAACTATGGTCAGAAAGGAGGCTGCAAAGACCGAGAATTAATGGCTACAGTGCACTAGGAATGGTGTAATGACGGTATTAACCCACTATAGGAATAACAGTTTGTGATACGGGAACTGCTCTGAGTAAGGCTAAACTTAACAGATCCAAAAAAGCTATTAGCTAGCACTCCCCAAAAGAGATTAGTTTACCAAACTTATAACTGGGCTCCTGCAGTCACTACAAGAGTTGGAAGACCCAGGCCTACATGGCTGAGGACTATGAAGCGCTAAGTAGATGATAAATGGAGAAGTATTGAATTGAAAGCTCAAGATAGAGACGACTGTTGAAATCTAACCGAGGTCCTTTGCGTCAATAGGGGTAGGAGGAGATGATGATGATGGTGGTGATATTCATTATGTTTTAGTGTTATTGAGAAAACAATACGAGATTCAAAATGTCAAGTTGCACTACATGAATTCTAAAAGAAATCAATAAACCTCCCCAATGTGTTTAAGCAAGCAGGGAATAGCAAAATGATTTGACTTCTAATTTGCATTACAACTACGCTCGTTAAATCTTAGTCTATTAATTTTCTCTTCTCTGATAAACGGATAAATGTTCATAAAAGAAATAAGCTAAGAATAATTCACTCAAGAACCCATTTGAGTATAAGAAGAACTATACAACAAAGATCCTTAAACAGGAAAAACCAATTTGAGAGAGAGAGAGAGAGAGAGAGAGAGAGAGAGAGAGAGAGAGAGAGAGAGAGAAAAATTCAAAATTCCTATCCGATTATAAACGACACAACACAAAATACAAAATAATACAATAAGACATTTCCAAAATTTCATAATAACATGGATAATACCATTTAACATATATGAAATAGTATACAAAAATTATAAAAATACAAAATAATAAACATTCACGCAAGCAGAGAAATCAACAAGTCAAAGTCTTCGACGAGGGATATCATCACTGGGCTGCTTCCAATAAAAAGTCCTTTTAATAAGATTTAACATTTCCAGCTCTTTAACATACACCAAAGAGGGTACACGGGACGCAAATAATATACTTCTAACAGCGGGAATGCCTCTAAAATATAGACTTCGCCAGATTACGAGGTAGGCAATCCTTATTCAGATCACATCTGACCTTCAATGCGAGAAAAATATATCCCCAGAGTGGAAGAGAAATTTTGAGCAATATAGTAAAGAGTAAGTGGGTGATAAAATCATATACGAAATGTTCCTTCAGAATGGGATGGAAATTCCTCGATAGATATATATTA
>NC_090762.1:47165586-47180586 GCF_036898095.1 Palaemon carinicauda | reverse complement strand
AACTCATTAATAATGAGTAATCAGGGTGGAGATGGGCTGATTTTCTAGTACAAATTTCTTAATGCGACAGAAATATGCAGGGTGCACTTGAAATTAATTTGATGGCTCGTTGCTAGAGCCTACTACTTGCTCAGCCAGAAGCATTTATCATAAAAGCATTTTAAGTGGATATATATTTTCAAGGTTGAATTTGATAACAAATCCCATTGGTGGTTGATATTTATAAGTGTGTGTATTATGTATTATATATATATATATATATATATATATATAGCGCATTTTTTATAATATACTGAGTTACATTAACACCATACTGACTAATGAGCATTTCTCTAAAATTAAACTGTAAACATAAAAAACTATCAAAATAATCTGTGAATGCCACTTTTACCACATCAAATCATCTTCTTACAGAGAGAGAGAGAGAGAGAGAGAGAGAGAGAGAGAGAGAGAGAGAATTAGCTTTCCTCTTTTAATCACGATGGTATACATAATGGCAAGACATTATCACTCACGTCTGCTATTTTTCTTTCTTCCTTGTATGTTCACCTCCAACCATAACCAATGTCAATCAATCAAGTAACAGCAATGACATGTCAGTCAAGTATCTACAATGTGTATGAATCAATTCATAAATAATCAGCACGACAATGTGTTTTAAGAAAGAGTGCAAGTACTGTTTCTGTCCCTATAAATCGATTAAAGAGTTCTTCAATAAGAAATAAGGATACCACTGGAGAGAGAGAGAGAGAGAGAGAGAGAGAGAGAGAGAGAGAGAGAGTCAAATCCATAAAAAACTATAATTCACCCCATACATTTTTCAATAATACCTCAATAATTTTTGGTCATCAAGAAAAATAACATACACAAAATCTTAAAGATTTTTTTTTTTTCACAAATAAATACACGAAGTCATCGACCATCAACCTTTCCTAACGAACGTAAATAAATTTCCCGAATTAGAGCCGGGAAACAATGACCTCCAAGAACAAGAATGTCCACTGTTGCTAAGTCCACTGTAATCTACAAACGTGACCCGAGGTCAGACATTGCTGCAATGACCACGTTTCAAGAATCGTGAGGTGTCGTCATGGGCATTGCTATCCACGTGACTTGATCAGTCTTTGTTTCCATTTCTGAAACTTGAATTTCTTTGCAGCTAGAAAATGAATGTGCATCCGTAACTCTGTCGTTAGGGCATATATGCTGTAAACTTAACAAGTTTGCTATATTTATTGATTTCTGAAACTTGAATCTATTTGCTGCTAAAAGATATTTAGGTCATATATGCTGTAAACTTAACAAGTTTGCTATATTTATTGATTTCTGAAACTTGAATCTATTTGCTGCTAGAAGAAATTCAGGTCATATATACCGTAAACTTAACAAGTTTGCTATATTTGTTGATTTCTGAAACTTGAATCGATTTGCTGTTAGAAGAAATTTAGGTCATATATGCTGTAAACTTAACAAGTTTGCTATATTCGTTGATTTCTGAAACTTAAATCTATTTCCTGCTAGAAGAAATTTATGTCATATATACTGTAAACTTAACAAGTTTGCTATATTTGTTGATTTCTGAAACTTAAATCTATTTGCTGCTGGAAGAAATTCAGGTCATATATACCGTAAACTTTATAGGTTTACTATATTTGTTGATTTCTGAAACTTACATCTATTTGCTGCTAGAAGAAATTTAGGTCATATACAGTATACTGTAAACTTTATGTGTTTCCTATATTTGTTGATTTCTGAAACTAAAATATATCTGTTGCTGGAAGAAATTTAGGTCACATATACCGAAAACTTAACAAGTTTGCTATATTTGTTGATTTCTGAAACTTAAATCTATTAGCTGCTAGTTGAAATTTAGGTCATATATACTGTAAACTTTACGTTTGCTATATTTGTTGATTTCTGAAACTTAAAACTCTTTGCTGCTATAAGAAATTTAGGGTATATATACTGTAAACTTTACATGTTGGCTATAGTTTTTTATTTCTGAAACTTAAATCTATTTCTGCTAGAAGAAATTTAGGTTATATTTACTGTAAACTTAACAAGTTTGCTATATTTGTTGGGGTAAATGACTTTGGTCCTGAGTTACGTAGCCCATGTTAAGAAATAAAATCAAATCGATAAATTCACTTCTTACTTAATTCTTTGAAAATCATCACCTGCTTTGAATGCGGACTTATGACACAATCATATCTAAAATTTCCATCATACTTTAGTGTTACTATTGATTTTCGTATTCACTTCTTTTATTTTGTTTGATCCTCATAGCAAGAAATAAAATACTAAAGTTAAAACCGAATCACAAATATTCCTAATAAAATAATCTAATAAAAGGTTGTTTCTCCTTACATATAATGTATTTTTTATACAGTAACACCTGGATGATTATAATGAACGATTCTTACCACTGCGCATCAGTCGCAGAATCACAGGTACTTGACGAACGAAGACTAGAAAAAAAATTGTCGTTTTACCTGCCGGGGAATTCCATGACCTATCTCTACAAGTCGTGGAGTATGCAAGCAAGCATGATTGCATGAGAATGGAATGGTGCCTTGAGAGAGAGAGAGAGAGAGAGAGAGAGAGAGAGAGAGAGAGAGAGAGATTCTAAAGGAATCCATGTAAAGAGTACACATACACACATCTTTACATACATACATACATACATATATATATACACATATACATATACACACACACACACACACACACACACACATACATATATATATATATATATATAAAATGAGTTTTTCCCTGCTGGAGCCGGAGCCCTTGGACTTAAAGCATCCTGTTTTTCAATCTAGGGTTGTAGCTCTGCTAGCAATAATATATATATATATATATATACATATATATATATATATATATATATGTATATATATATATATATATATATATGGGTAGAGAGAGAGACTTCAATTTATAACATACCTTTGAAAAAATACCACTTTAGGGCCACTTTAAACTGAAAAAGCCCTCTTACCTAATCTACCCAGTTAAGGTTCGTTGCAGAAACTATTCTGGGTGCATAACCAAAGTCAAGAGTCACGATATTCCTTGGAGTGCTTATGTACGTTTCATCGTTGATATGAGAATATCTATAATAATCTATAACACGCTATCATCCTCATGACATCTCCAGGTTCTTTTCTAACAATTTTTCTTATTTCTTTTCTTACTCACGCATCGCTGGTATCAATTTTATATTAGACATCAGAAGAATAATGAAAATGTTCAACCTAATGATTTTTCTCTTTGCGATATCTATAATGCTATTTGGCTGATTCACTTGGAGGAGGAGGAGGAGTAGGAGGAGGAGGAGGAGGAGGAGGAGGAGGAGGAGGAGGAAGGGGGGGCGGGGGTAATAAGTTTCAAGAAGATTGGGGGATAAGAGGACATAGCCAAGAGCTAGAGATACAAAGACCTTGTTTCACCGAAAATATTCATAACCAATAATATTAATTACGGCCAATATCCATTATGCAAAATATTCATACCGGACAATATTCATTACCCACAATATCCATAACAGGAAATATTCATTACGGATAATATTCATAACGGAAAATATTCATTACGCATAATATTAATTACAGACAATAATCATTGTGCATAATATTCATAACGGATAAAATTCATCAAGGATTATATTCATAACGGACAATATTCATTACGCATAAAATTAATCAGAGATAATATTCATTGCGCATAATATTCATAACGGATAAGATTCATTAAGGATAATATTTATAACGGACAATATTCATTACACATAATATCCCTAACGGGCAATATTCATTACGGATAATATTCATAACGGACAATATTCATTACGCATAATATTAATTACAGACAATATTCATTGCGCATAATATTCATAAAGGATAAAATTCATTAAGGATTATATTCATAACGGACAATAATCATTACACATAAAATTAATTACAGATAATATTCATTGCGCATAATATTCCCAATGGATAAAATTCATAACAGACAATATTTATTACTCATAATATTCACAAAGGACAATATTTATTACTCATAATATTCATAAAGGCCAATAATCATTAGCCTACGACGTAAAAAAGATTCTAAGAGAACAAAATGACAAAACTTTCCCCAGAGAAAAACATCATATCTTAATAAAGACCGACTCACCAAGGAAGGAATGGGAAGATTGGAATCATGGTGACATGCTACTAAAACCCTGACATTAGACAAAAGTCCTTCAGGAGAAATTATCAGAATGATCCAACACGTAATAAGACGGATGCCTTTAGATGATTCAATTAGTAAATTCATTTATAAATATCAACAGGCATTATCTTCACAGACATCTTTTGAAAGTCAGGAACCTACAAATCCAAAAATAAACAGGTTGAAAACAAGACACACGATCCATTACCTACACTGTTAAAAAAAACGTAATTTTAATCGAAAATTCAGCGTATATATATACGCTTCTCAGCCGTATCTTTCAATAAAATACAGGCGACCGTAATTTTACCTTAATTTGTTATTATCTTTTACGGGTTGGTGACCGTAATATCACTCTTAAAAGTCAATATGTAAGTTTTTGAAGCGGTAAATGCCTGGCAACATTTATTCAAGGATTTTTACTATTCTTAAGGCAAATTTCTAACAGTGTAAGTATTTCAAATAAATAGACATATATCTAGCTTTGAAATTCTAACAGCGTAAGTATTTCAGAAAAAAAAATAGCTTTGTTTAAGATGTTACTAGATATTGACTAATACAGTATTTCAATTAATCTTGTGGCTGATTCAAAACCCAAGAAAATGATGAAAGCAGATAATAAATGTTTTCAACAACCTCCGCTCCCCATACATGACAGTAATGTAAGAGGATCCAGATGGGATGACCTTATACACATGCGCTGGAAAACGTAACATCTAACACTAGTACAGAAAGGATAAATATATAAGACCCTGCACTGCATTTCACTAGAAACAAAACACCTCTTTATTAAAAATTAAAATCTTGAATCCTTTTTCCTGTTATATTATGAACTCGCTTATAAACCACTACTTCCACTACTATCACACTGTTGATATTGCACAGAGCAATGTTCAATGTTTACCCACTATAATATCATCTTCCTATGATTAGTATAAAATTAGTTACTAGATCCACTAAAAAAAGTCTGCAGTCTCAAAAACAGCGACTATTTTTAGACTGAATCTTCGCTTGGAGAGAAAAGAAAAAACTGAATCAAATCCCAAGTGGCTCTACATACTTCATTCATCCCTTGAGCTATTTTGGTCTGGCTCGCAAACAGGAATAGCGATTAGACCGGCCACTGAATTTTACGGAGGTATTTGGTCGACTTGTCTGTTAACCCAGAGAGAGAGAGAGAGAGAGAGAGAGAGAGAGAAAATTAATGACCAAAGAGAGAAAAAGGACTGATCATATGAGAGAGAGAGAGAGAGAGAGAGAGAGAGAGAGAGAGATAAAATTAATGACCAAAGAGAGAAAGGACTGATCATATGGGAGAGAGAGAGAGAGAGAGAGAGAGAGAGAGAGAGATAAAATTAATGACCAAAGAGAGAAAAGGACTGATCATATGAGAGAGAGAGAGAGAGAGAGAGAGAGAGAGAGATATAAAAAATTGGTACATGACTCCGAAAAGAAAGTAATTTTCACCTTTATATTACTCTGACATTCACAGATAATATAATTTTCAATTTCTATAAAATGAAATATATATTTGGTTCCTCTACCGTCCAACAGATAGAGATCAGAGAAAATGAAGGAAAAATCTAATCTCGGGTTTTTAAGTATGATAACAATTCTGTACAATTATCTGGTAACAAAGAGGCAATCATATTTTGGAACAAATACATTATTAATAAATAAATAAAAAAATATTAAGAACTAGGAAGCTAGACGGCATACAAGCCGTTCGTACATGCTAATAAATTCTAATATTAAGACATGTAGCAAGAGGTCAGCTGGATATCGTGTAAAGGAAAAACTAGTTTATCAGGAAAAAGCAGTACTACAGAGAGAGAGAGAGAGAGAGAGAGAGAGAGAGAGAGAGAGAGAGAGAAGAATTTAGTGCATAACCAGAGAGATAAGAGAAACTCATTTTCACCTTAAAGTAACTTCGTCACAATTCATACACTCGATATAACTTATTTTCACAATTCTACAACTCAGGAGTAACTCTGTTATATTTCATTAACTCAAAGTAACTTTTTTTGTCACTTTATAAAACTCGAAGCTACTTTTTGTCACATTTCATAAAATCAAAGCAACCTTTGTCATATTCTACAAAATCAATAGACCATACGAAAGTGAGACGATTATCATTTGGAAAAAAATCTCTCCCACTTCAGAATGACTCACACCACATTTCTCGACTTTGTTGCTAGGATTCTTGAGCAAGCAGAGAGACAAGGCAGTGCGATAGAGAAGCAAGAACTGGGTAAGGAGTGAACCCCCACCCCACCCCCCACTAACTACCCTGAGCCCCGGATGCCAGGAGTGGACCCAAAATGGACTAGACTTTTGAAAGTCTTTTGGAAATCTCCTGCAACTCGCTCCAGAGATTACCATCATTGGCAAAGGTTTCACTCCCTTAGCATTAATGGATAATATTAGTCACTGTAATCTCCTCCATGTTTCCTAAATACCACCGATAACTCAGTTGTATAAACAACGACAGCAGCAACAAATGCAGCCGTTTCTAACCACTGCAGGGAAAATGCATCGGACATCTCGTTAGTCATACCTGGGATTTGGCCCATTCTTATGACCACGCAGGTCAATTGCTGATTAGTAATGGTGGGAGACTCTAGTATGATCGCTCACAGCAAAGCAACGTAGTATGGGTGTCCATACTACAATTTTGCTGATCATGGGGATACAAAAGCCCTTGCACAACGTTATCAAGTTTCGCTATTACATCAAGACATTAGTGCAATATTTTCTGTTTTCTGAAGGACATTCTGCGCCGAAGTCTAAAAATAGGGAAGGAAATGCATTCAAGCTACACCATTCGACATACGACGCTTCTAGTGATGTTCTATCAATGCAGGAAGACGTGAAATACTGGTAAAAAAAAATTTAAATGCAGACTGTCACAGTGAAACATGACGGCAGTTTTTCTATAACGAAGCAAACTACAATCTCTCTCTCCTCTCTCTCTCTCTCTCTCTCTCTCTCTGTATGTAAATGTATATATATAAATATATATATATATATATATATATATACACACATATATATATATATATATATATAAATGTATATATACATACACACACACACATACATACATATATATATATATATATATACACACACCTCTCACATTTTTAGATAAAAATTCTGATCGCTCTCTCCATTAAACCAACCAAATTACTTTATAAGCCGCACATATTGTGAAAATTGGGTATAAAAGAGGAGAAGGATTAGAATAAGGTGTCAGGGTGAGCTAGGCAGTGACCCAGTGTGACCAGGAATAGCCTTCATTTCTTAACAGATTAACCTTTACCAAAAGTAAAAATATCATAAGGATATTACGTACCTTTGGCAATACTATTTTATCTCCACTATATAATAAAGAGCAAGTGTTTGAATGCTTACTTTGAAGTTCTTTGGTAGTGTCACAGCCTCTGTACCAGTCTTCTACTGTCTTTTGCGTAGAGTTCTCTTGCTTGAGGGTACACTCGAAGCCCACCATTTCACGTGTTTCCATATTTTCTGTCAGTGGGTTATTTTCCATATAAGAGCCATTGGGCTTGTAGCATCCGGCTTCTCTAATTAGGGGTCTAGCTTAGCTAATAACGATAAGCAATAATAATAACTCATCTTTCAATTTCACGATGACGTCCCTCAATTGTGCCTGGATATTTGAATAATTTTGATCACCTTTCACATGCATTAACTGACACGCAGCGGAGATTTTTTTTTTTTTTTCAAATCTTGAGATTATATTCAAAACACTAAAATCATTTCCGAGTTGTCTATCCTTAATATGAATTTGGCGATTAGAAAAATCATCTTTTCTTAGATAATGATCGATAATCATTGAATCATAAATCACCTTTAGCTTCAGATTAAGTAAAGAGAGGTTAAGCTAATGAGAGAGAGAGAGAGAGAGAGAGGAGAGAGAGAGAGAGAGGAGGAGGGGAGAGAGAGAGAGAGAGAGACTGCAAGCTATCAATTATATTTTTCCCAATGCTTTGGCAATTGACTTACCAACTGCCAAGTACATTTACACATGTTACCGTCTACATATCTTCAGAGCCAATACTGTGTTATATAATGAAACTGAATATTATTTAATCCATGAAAAGATTTTTTTCTAAGAAATTTGCAATTATAATAGATACCAGATTTATGACTGCCTAACTGGTAAATCAGCATAAAAAATAAAGACATTTTAAAACAAGGAGCAAAATGAAATAACATTAAAATAGATGGTGGGTGCATCTTAGCATATGGAATTAACCGAATGGTGTCATTTACTAAACAACAGATAGAAAGGGGGTTAAGGAGTGACTTCTCCTTAGGTTGAAAAATTTAAAGGTGACTCATGAATGGCAGAGGCAAGGGACAGTGACATTGCCATAGCAGGACAGAGCCACAGAGACTGACCATATGTATGATCAGCGCCAAAGCCAGGACCAGGGTGGGCCAGGCAATAGTTGCTGATCACTCACCATCATCATTATCAAGTACGGGGTGTTCGATGTTGAACGGCCGTGGCCCTCCGCACAAAACTTCTCCATTCATACCGGTCTTGAGCCTTCCTTTCCAACTCCACCATCGTTAGCCCGCACATCTCCATGATATTGTCACTCAATCTAGTTTTAGGCCTTCCTCTCGTTCTTGTACCATAGACTGATCCAATTAGTAGCGTTCTTTCCAGAGTATTGTGTTTCCGAACCTGGTGTCCAATAAAAGTTAGTTTTTCTTTCATCCGAAATGTCAAGTAATCTTTTTTCGATATTGATCTTTTGTAGAACTTCCACGTTAGTCCTTTTCTCTCAATCCAGCTTATCCTAAGGACTCTTCTGTAACACCATAGTTGAAAACTTTCTACTCTTTTCCGATCTGTAGCTTTTTAAAACCAAACATTCTGAGCCGTATGATGCGATGGGGAAAACAAGTGATTTGAGAAGCCGCTTTTTTTGTGTTTAGAGTGATATGTCTGTTTTTCCAAACATTGCTTAGTGCGATGGTTGCATTCTTTGCAATACCAATTCTTCTTTTGATCTCTTGGGAGTCGTCTCCATTATTGGTGAAAGTTGCTCCAAGGTAAGTAAATTCAGTGACATTACCTAGGGCAACTCCGTCTAGTAGGATTTCTTGATCAGACGGGGCTTTTTGACACTTCATGACCTTTTTCACTCTCAGCTTTTACTTTGATACTAATGTTTGGAGGTCCTCCATACTTCCAGCGATTAAAACCACATCGTCGTCATATCTGAGATTAGTGATCTTTTGTCCTCCAACAGTTATGCCTCCTTCGTAGTCTTCAAGCGCATTTCTCATTATGGTTTCCGAGTAGATGTTAAAGAGGTGGGGAGAAACAATGCATCCTTGTCTGACACCTTGTCCGATGTTAAACCAATCCGTTAGGCCATAAGATGTTCGCACTGCTGCTTTCTGTTGATTGTACAGTGCTTTCAGAAGTGAGATGACATGAGGTGGAAACCCATAGAGTACATGTCGTTCCATAAGATGTCATGTGCAACTGTATCAAAAGCTTTAGTGTAGTCAATAAAACAAAGGAATATGTCGATTCCTCGTTCTCTGTTTTTTTTTTCAAGGATCATCTAGAGATTCATGATTTGGTCTCTGGTGCCTTTCCAGGACGAAATCCTACTTGTTCGTCAGCGATTTCTTCGTTCAGTTTGTTTGCCATTCTCTTAGCTATGATTTTCATGATTTAGGTAGACCTAAAAGCTGACCCAAAGTCCAATCCTTAGTTCAGTAAGATAGTGTGCTTGCACACACTAAAGAAATTACTGAGCTTGAACGTTCTCGATACCCAGTCCGACAGATCGCCAGCAAGGGCGTTTCTAATAGGCTACCCCAACTTCTAGAAAAAATAATTATATAATTTAACTTTTTCCCCGTCACAATCGCTCGCCATTCATTCCTATTTCTAGCACGCTCTCTTGCCTCTCTCACATCTATCCTCCTATCACCCAGAGCTTTCTTCATTCCATCCATCCACCCAAACGCAGTTCCGGTAGGCCCTGCTGCTGTCTCCGATGCCTTAGATGATGCGGAGGTAGCAGCAGTAGGGGATTCAGCATTATGAAGCTTCATCTGTGGTGGATAATGTGGTAGGGTGGGCTGTGGCACCCTAGCACTACCAGCTGAACTCGGTTGAGTCCCTTGTTAGGCTGGAGGAACGTAGAGAGTAGAGGTCCCCTTTTTTGTTTTGTTTCTTTTGTTGATGTCGGCTACCCCCAAAATTGGGGAAGTGCCCTTGGTATATGTATATATGTAACTTTTCACCAACCCCTACTATACTTTAGAAGGCGTCCAACAAGTCTTATGGAGTGATAGCAATTTATTTCATAAAGAAAGAAATATAGGTAATGTGAAATCTTTTATAAAAAGATGAGGGAAAATATCTTTAAAAAAATGACAATATACACTGGTATATTCACAAATAAAAATAAAAGAAACTTGGCCTAAAGGAAAGGATTAATGCTCAAATTACAACTGACAAAACTAGAGGGGCACTCAGTCAAGAGCGTGCCTTTGCCAGGCAAAGCAGTCTTATTCTGTTCTTAACTCCGCTGCGTACTTGTACTTCAGTGTATTTTCTTCAAAATCTAAAAAATTCGTCCTTGGGTCATGCCACACATGTCCACCTAGTTTCGTTGATATATGTTCAGTATTTTCTGCGTAATGTTGTTCACAAAGATAGAAATAAACTGTAATGTTATTCACAAACAAATAAATTAACTGTAAAGTTCACAGAGAAATAAATAAACAGTAATGTTGTTCACAAAAAAAAAAAAAAAGAATAAACTACCAAAATATTTGCCATTTACTTAGTATTACGATTATTTTCACAGTACTGCTGTGTATTTGTACTTTGGTGTACTTTATCCAAATGTCGAAGATTTATCCTTGGGTTTTATCCAACATGATTACCCAAATTTGGTCAAAATCGTTACAGTAGTTTTTGTGTAAAGTTGCTCACAATCACACAAATGACAACAAGAGTAAATACAACCTTGGCAAAATCTTCGTTTTTAGCTAAGACAATAAAGCCTATCTATATTTGAAAATTATAGCTGAATAATTCATGCTTTTTTCTAAATAGCCTGCCAAACCCGAGTTGGCATAAACATTAAAAAAAGCACGAGCATAAACAATAGCATTTATCTTCAGAAAAAGCAACAAACTGCAATGGTGTCATAAACCGACAGAAGATTCTTTAGCTACGTGATTCGCATGTACAGAATTCTAAAACAGAGAGAGAGAGAGAGAGAGAGAGAGAGAGAGAGAGAGAGAGGTGACAAAAGTCCAGATATCCGGTTAAAGACAGGAATTTTTGACGGTAAGTGCAATTCGTTCGGGCGAATATTAGATTACATACCAGATTTCAGCATTCTTTTCTTATCTCGCCTTTAATTCAAGTGCCGATATATGTTGTGTCTGTCAACCTCCTCTTGCACCAAATGCTATCATAATATATATATATATATATAAATATATGTATATATATATATGTGTGTGTATATATATATATATATATATATGTGTGGTGTGTATATATATATATATATATATCTTCCTCTATGTCCAGCATCACTACTCATTGTGGTTTAATTATCCTTAAGGTGCCAACGATATGTGCACTAGACTTCCTTAGCACACAAGATATGCCAAAAGCTTAGGAACCCCTTAGGATAGAAGTAAAATCCGGCACAGATGAAATATTTCAGAAATAAATACTAACCAAGTCATGGGAAGATAAAAAGGTATAAAGAATAAATTAATATAAACAATACCTGAGATTTAAGCTTCAAACGTCAATTGAAAACCTACTATGTTGAATCAGTATCGATATCAACCGGATGAAATATATCAGTGCCTCAGATTCCATGAGTTATTCTGAGACTGTTTACAACGATTCTCCAAAACACTCACTATAATCATGATAGTGAAATATATTCATCCTGGTTTATAATATACAAATGAAAACCCGTTAATTCCTTGACATACCATCACTACATTAAAACAATAATAATCATCCTAACAAAATGGGATCCACAACAAATATTGACGAGACTTCCATTCATATAAAATATAAACAATGCATATTAAAGCAAGCTTATATTTACAAAGCTATTAATTAATTTACAACAACAAACGTAGTTGCTTCTAGTCCACTACAGGACAAAGGCCACACATGTCATTATTCTTGTCTAGGGTTTGGCTAGTTATCATCACCACGTTGGCCACTGCTAATTGGTGATGGGGGGGGGGGGGGCTTTTCCCCGATCGCTCATAGCAAACCAACCTAGTATGAGTGTCCCTGACTAGTACAGATTTGCTGATCATGGCGATACACAAACCCTTTCACCACATTAAGGTTTCCCAATTCAGTAATGCCTATTTCACCTCATCGCTATCTCTCATCATCTACCCAGCAGCTTCTTGTAATTTGCTCCACCCTATCACTATCATTCAGCATCACCGCCATTAACATCAACTGTGATGATGACTATCAATTAGCCCCAAGAGACGCGACTCTAAAACATTCCAAAGATAAGACTTCGACTTGCGCGAGCCGTATCGTTACCTGTTATAAGCGACCTTGTCTTCAACTAGACATCCAGGGATTACTCAAACGATTCTCCTCAAGATATGTGACACTGGTCGTGTCCTAAAACGCTTTCAAAATATCATTTGAGTCTGCTCTTGAATTTCTTTAAAAAATACTATGCTTAACTGAAGCACCTGACCCAGAGTAATATTATATCATTATTATCATTATTATTATTATTATTATTATTATTATTATTATTATTATTATTATTATTTCTATCATTATTATTGCTAGCCAAGCTACAACCCTAGTTGGAAAAACAAGATGCTATAAGTCCAATGGCTCCAACAGGGAAAAATAGCCCAGTGAGGAAGGGAAATAAGGAAATAAATAAACGATGAGAAAAGATTAACAATAACTTATTTTAAAAACAGTAACAACATCAAAACAGATATGTCACATATAAACTATAAGAACTTATGTAAGCCAGTTCAACATAAAAACATTTGCTGCAACTTTGAACTTTTGAAGTTCTACTGACTCAACTACCGATTAAGAAGATCTTTCCACAATTTGGTCACAGCTGGAATAAAACTCCTAGAATACTGTGTAGTATTGGAGAAGGCCTGGCTATTAGAATTAACTGCATGCCTAGTATTACGAACAGGATAGACAGAACAATTACTTAACCAATTAAGTAATAGTGCAATAAATCAATCATTAAATAACAGTTAATCAAGTAATATAACACGATTTATGTTCTTTTATTTTTTTCTCCTTCAGCATTAAAAACTCCATAGTTTTCAACAAGGTTATGCAATGGGAAAATATAAGATATTGAGAAAGGACAAAAATCTTTCACAAAAAACACTACTATAATCCCTCCTTAGCCTTTAAAAATACTTTCTTACTCAAATGAGAAAAAAAAACAGCAACTATAAAAAAATAATACTAACGTGAAGAACAAGGGTGATGAGAAAGAAGGAAAATGACGACGTAAACGAATATCCCAAAGGTATTCAACATACACATACACACATACCAAGCTGCACTTTCATGACTAGCCAGGTTACCAAGAGCATCATTTAGAAATCATTCCTCCTTCCCATCAACATAACCTTGAGCCTTGTTGTTACCCGTGCACCAGCACCTTGTTGCTGTGACCTATGCACGATTGATCAATTGATATGGAGTTTTCTGGCATCCTGACATCATACCTGTGCACAAATACTTAGGTCTTGTTACCTGTGCACAAGCTCCTAGTTGTTATTACCTGTGCACAAGCTCCTAGTTGTTATTACCTGTGCACAAGCTCCTAGTTGTTATTAGCCTACCTGAGCACAAGCTCCTAGTTGTTATTACCTGTGCACAAGCTCCTAGTTGTTATTATCTGAGCGCAAGCTCCTAGTTGTTATTACCTGAGCACAAGCTCCTAGTTGTTATTACCTGTGCGCAAGCTCCTAGTTGTTATTACCTGTGCACAAGCTCCTAGTTATTATTACCTGTGCACAAGCTCCTAGTTATTATTACCTATGCACAAGCAACATCAGGACGAAAAAGAAAACAAGAGGGGGAGCAACTTTGATGGTAATGCACCAACGATAAAATGTGTTCTCGAAGCATTGAGATTAATTAAGAACGATATCTAGTATATAGAAATATTGGTAAATAATTGGATCTATATTTTTTCAAAGGAAATAAACACAACGGATGTAAAACTCAGTTCATTTGTTTTACATGAAAGAGATTTACTTGTACTAACTAGCGATGCAAATGGCTTCGATATTCCTGACTTTATCAAAGGGAAAGCATAGGAAAGGGTAACTGATAAAGTAAGGGAATGTATCAGAAGATATGATAACTAGTCAAAGAAATCCTTAAATATAATAGGTAAGCAATTAACCGTTTCATGAAAAATAAACTCTAAAATCTCCCGCGGGACGATTTGATGCCTTAAATTTTGATAAATTATTAAAAAAGTGAAATATTTCCGAATGCTGATACCGGGATTATGAATAAACAAACATTTCATTAAAATAATATAAAAAATATTGTAACAATACCTTAACCTTACGCCAAAAATACCTTAAGGGAAAAAGAAAAAGTAAATTTTATATAAAAGTACATTTCTTGCCACTTAGCACATTCAGAATTACAGTGAGATAGAAATCAAATAAATCACTAAGTTCTTCCATCTAAATTTC
>NC_090762.1:47160376-47165086 GCF_036898095.1 Palaemon carinicauda | reverse complement strand
AACAAGTTTGCTATATTTGTTGATTTCTGAAACTTAAATCTATTTCCTACTAGGAGAAATTTAGGTCATATGTACTGTAAACTTAACAAGTTTGCTATATTTGTTGATTTCTGAAACTTAAATCTATTTCCTACTAGGAGAAATTTAGGTCATATGTACTGTAAACTTAACAAGTTTGCTATATTTGTTGATTTCTGAAACTTAAATCTATTTCCTACTAGGAGAAATTTAGGTCATATGTACTGTAAACTTAACAAGTTTGCTATATTTGTTGATTTCTGAAACTTAAATCTATTTCCTACTAGGAGAAATTTAGGTCATATGTACTGTAAACTTAACAAGTTTGCTATATTTGTTGATTTCTGAAACTTAAATCTATTTCCTACTAGGAGAAATTTAGGTCATATGTACTGTAAACTTAACAAGTTTGCTATATTTGTTGATTTCTGAAACTTAAATCTATTTCCTACTAGGAGAAATTTAGGTCATATGTACTGTAAACTTAACAAGTTTGCTATATTTGTTGATTTCTGAAACTTAAATCTATTTCCTACTAGGAGAAATTTAGGTCATATGTACTGTAAACTTAACAAGTTTGCTATATTTGTTGATTTCTGAAACTTAAATCTATTTCCTACTAGGAGAAATTTAGGTCATATGTACTGTAAACTTAACAAGTTTGCTATATTTGTTGATTTCTGAAACTTAAATCTATTTCCTACTAGGAGAAATTTAGGTCATATGTACTGTAAACTTAACAAGTTTGCTATATTTGTTGATTTCTGAAACTTAAATCTATTTCCTACTAGGAGAAATTTAGGTCATATGTACTGTAAACTTAACAAGTTTGCTATATTTGTTGATTTCTGAAACTTAAATCTATTTCCTACTAGGAGAAATTTAGGTCATATGTACTGTAAACTTAACAAGTTTGCTATATTTGTTGATTTCTGAAACTTAAATCTATTTCCTACTAGGAGAAATTTAGGTCATATGTACTGTAAACTTAACAAGTTTGCTATATTTGTTGATTTCTGAAACTTAAATCTATTTCCTACTAGGAGAAATTTAGGTCATATGTACTGTAAACTTAACAAGTTTGCTATATTTGTTGATTTCTGAAACTTAAATCTATTTCCTACTAGGAGAAATTTAGGTCATATGTACTGTAAACTTAACAAGTTTGCTATATTTGTTGATTTCTGAAACTTAAATCTATTTCCTACTAGGAGAAATTTAGGTCATATGTACTGTAAACTTAACAAGTTTGCTATATTTGTTGATTTCTGAAACTTAAATCTATTTCCTACTAGGAGAAATTTAGGTCATATGTACTGTAAACTTAACAAGTTTGCTATATTTGTTGATTTCTGAAACTTAAATCTATTTCCTACTAGGAGAAATTTAGGTCATATGTACTGTAAACTTAACAAGTTTGCTATATTTGTTGATTTCTGAAACTTAAATCTATTTCCTACTAGGAGAAATTTAGGTCATATGTACTGTAAACTTAACAAGTTTGCTATATTTGTTGATTTCTGAAACTTAAATCTATTTCCTACTAGGAGAAATTTAGGTCATATGTACTGTAAACTTAACAAGTTTGCTATATTTGTTGATTTCTGAAACTTAAATCTATTTCCTACTAGGAGAAATTTAGGTCATATGTACTGTAAACTTAACAAGTTTGCTATATTTGTTGATTTCTGAAACTTAAATCTATTTCCTACTAGGAGAAATTTAGGTCATATGTACTGTAAACTTAACAAGTTTGCTATATTTGTTGATTTCTGAAACTTAAATCTATTTCCTACTAGGAGAAATTTAGGTCATATGTACTGTAAACTTAACAAGTTTGCTATATTTGTTGATTTCTGAAACTTAAATCTATTTCCTACTAGGAGAAATTTAGGTCATATGTACTGTAAACTTAACAAGTTTGCTATATTTGTTGATTTCTGAAACTTAAATCTATTTCCTACTAGGAGAAATTTAGGTCATATGTACTGTAAACTTAACAAGTTTGCTATATTTGTTGATTTCTGAAACTTAAATCTATTTCCTACTAGGAGAAATTTAGGTCATATGTACTGTAAACTTAACAAGTTTGCTATATTTGTTGATTTCTGAAACTTAAATCTATTTCCTACTAGGAGAAATTTAGGTCATATGTACTGTAAACTTAACAAGTTTGCTATATTTGTTGATTTCTGAAACTTAAATCTATTTCCTACTAGGAGAAATTTAGGTCATATGTACTGTAAACTTAACAAGTTTGCTATATTTGTTGATTTCTGAAACTTAAATCTATTTCCTACTAGGAGAAATTTAGGTCATATGTACTGTAAACTTAACAAGTTTGCTATATTTGTTGATTTCTGAAACTTAAATCTATTTCCTACTAGGAGAAATTTAGGTCATATGTACTGTAAACTTAACAAGTTTGCTATATTTGTTGATTTCTGAAACTTAAATCTATTTCCTACTAGGAGAAATTTAGGTCATATGTACTGTAAACTTAACAAGTTTGCTATATTTGTTGATTTCTGAAACTTAAATCTATTTCCTACTAGGAGAAATTTAGGTCATATGTACTGTAAACTTAACAAGTTTGCTATATTTGTTGATTTCTGAAACTTAAATCTATTTCCTACTAGGAGAAATTTAGGTCATATGTACTGTAAACTTAACAAGTTTGCTATATTTGTTGATTTCTGAAACTTAAATCTATTTCCTACTAGGAGAAATTTAGGTCATATGTACTGTAAACTTAACAAGTTTGCTATATTTGTTGATTTCTGAAACTTAAATCTATTTCCTACTAGGAGAAATTTAGGTCATATGTACTGTAAACTTAACAAGTTTGCTATATTTGTTGATTTCTGAAACTTAAATCTATTTCCTACTAGGAGAAATTTAGGTCATATGTACTGTAAACTTAACAAGTTTGCTATATTTGTTGATTTCTGAAACTTAAATCTATTTCCTACTAGGAGAAATTTAGGTCATATGTACTGTAAACTTAACAAGTTTGCTATATTTGTTGATTTCTGAAACTTAAATCTATTTCCTACTAGGAGAAATTTAGGTCATATGTACTGTAAACTTAACAAGTTTGCTATATTTGTTGATTTCTGAAACTTAAATCTATTTCCTACTAGGAGAAATTTAGGTCATATGTACTGTAAACTTAACAAGTTTGCTATATTTGTTGATTTCTGAAACTTAAATCTATTTCCTACTAGGAGAAATTTAGGTCATATGTACTGTAAACTTAACAAGTTTGCTATATTTGTTGATTTCTGAAACTTAAATCTATTTCCTACTAGGAGAAATTTAGGTCATATGTACTGTAAACTTAACAAGTTTGCTATATTTGTTGATTTCTGAAACTTAAATCTATTTCCTACTAGGAGAAATTTAGGTCATATGTACTGTAAACTTAACAAGTTTGCTATATTTGTTGATTTCTGAAACTTAAATCTATTTCCTACTAGGAGAAATTTAGGTCATATGTACTGTAAACTTAACAAGTTTGCTATATTTGTTGATTTCTGAAACTTAAATCTATTTCCTACTAGGAGAAATTTAGGTCATATGTACTGTAAACTTAACAAGTTTGCTATATTTGTTGATTTCTGAAACTTAAATCTATTTCCTACTAGGAGAAATTTAGGTCATATGTACTGTAAACTTAACAAGTTTGCTATATTTGTTGATTTCTGAAACTTAAATCTATTTCCTACTAGGAGAAATTTAGGTCATATGTACTGTAAACTTAACAAGTTTGCTATATTTGTTGATTTCTGAAACTTAAATCTATTTCCTACTAGGAGAAATTTAGGTCATATGTACTGTAAACTTAACAAGTTTGCTATATTTGTTGATTTCTGAAACTTAAATCTATTTCCTACTAGGAGAAATTTAGGTCATATGTACTGTAAACTTAACAAGTTTGCTATATTTGTTGATTTCTGAAACTTAAATCTATTTCCTACTAGGAGAAATTTAGGTCATATGTACTGTAAACTTAACAAGTTTGCTATATTTGTTGATTTCTGAAACTTAAATCTATTTCCTACTAGGAGAAATTTAGGTCATATGTACTGTAAACTTAACAAGTTTGCTATATTTGTTGATTTCTGAAACTTAAATCTATTTCCTACTAGGAGAAATTTAGGTCATATGTACTGTAAACTTAACAAGTTTGCTATATTTGTTGATTTCTGAAACTTAAATCTATTTCCTACTAGGAGAAATTTAGGTCATATGTACTGTAAACTTAACAAGTTTGCTATATTTGTTGATTTCTGAAACTTAAATCTATTTCCTACTAGGAGAAATTTAGGTCATATGTACTGTAAACTTAACAAGTTTGCTATATTTGTTGATTTCTGAAACTTAAATCTATTTCCTACTAGGAGAAATTTAGGTCATATGTACTGTAAACTTAACAAGTTTGCTATATTTGTTGATTTCTGAAACTTAAATCTATTTCCTACTAGGAGAAATTTAGGTCATATGTACTGTAAACTTAACAAGTTTGCTATATTTGTTGATTTCTGAAACTTAAATCTATTTCCTACTAGGAGAAATTTAGGTCATATGTACTGTAAACTTAACAAGTTTGCTATATTTGTTGATTTCTGAAACTTAAATCTATTTCCTACTAGGAGAAATTTAGGTCATATGTACTGTAAACTTAACAAG
>NC_090762.1:47135376-47155376 GCF_036898095.1 Palaemon carinicauda | reverse complement strand
GCAATATTCATTACGGATAATATTCATAACGGACAATATTCATTACGCATAATATTAATTACAGACAATATTCATTGCGCATAATATTCATAAAGGATAAAATTCATTAAGGATTTTATTCATAACGGACAATATTCATTACACATAAAATTAATTACAGATAATATTCATTGCGCATAATATTCCCAATGGATAAAATTCATAACAGACAATATTTATTACTCATAATATTCACAAAGGACAATATTTATTACTCATAATATTCATAAAGGCCAATAATCATTAGCCTACGACGTAAAAAAGATTCTAAGAGAACAAAATGACAAAACTTTCCCCAGAGAAAAACATCATATCTTAATAAAGACCGACTCACCAGGGAAGGAAGGGGAAGATTGGAATCATGGTGACATGCTACTAAAACCCTGACATTAGACAAAGTGCTTCAGGAGAAATGATCAGAATGATCCAACACGTAATAAGACGGATGCCTTTAGATGATTCAATTAGCAAATTCATTTATAAATATCAACAGGCGTTATCTTCACAGACATCTTTTGAATGTCAGGAACCTACAAATCCAAAAATAAACAGGTTGAAAACAAGACACACGATCCATTACCTACACTGTTAAAAAAAACGTAATTTTAATCGAAAATTCAGCGTATATATATATATACGCTTCTCAGCCGTATCTTTCAATAAAATACAGGCGACCGTAATTTTACCTTAATTTGTTATTATCTTTTACGGGTTGGTGACCGTAATATCACTCTTAAAAGTCAATATGTAAGTTTTTGAAGCGGTAAATGCCTGGCAACATTTATTCAAGGATTTTTACTATTTTTAAGGCAAATTTCTAACAGTGTAAGTATTTCAAATAAATAGACATATATTTAGCTTTGAAATTCTAACAGCGTAAGTATTTCAGAAAAAAAAATAGCTTTGTTTAAGATGTTACTAGATATTGACTAATACAGTATTTCAATTAATCTTCTGGCTGATTCAAAACCCAAGAAAATGATGAAAGCAGATAATAAATGTTTTCAACAACCTCCGCTCCCCATACATGACAGTAATGTAAGAGGATCCAGATGGGATGACCTTATACGCATGCGCTGGAAAACGTCACATCTAACACTAGTACAGAAAGGATAAATATATAAGACCCTGCATTGCATTTCACTAGAAACAAAACACCTTTTTATTAAAAATTAAAATCTTGAATCCTTTTTCCTGTTATATTATTAACTCGCTTATTACCACTACTTCCACTACTATCACACTGTTGATATTGCACAGAGCAATGTTCAATCTTTACCCACTATAATATCTTCCTATGATTAGTATAAAATTAATTACTAGATCCACTAAAAAAGTCTGCAGTGTCAAAAACAGCGACTATTTTTAGCCTGAATCTTCGTTTGGAGAGAAAAGAAAAAACTGAATCAAATCCCAAGTGGCTCTACATACTTCATTCATCCCTTGAGCTATTTTGGTCTGGTTCGCAAACAGGAATAGCGATTAGACCGGCCACTGAATTTTACGGAGGTATTTGGTGGACTTGTCTGTTAACCCAGAGAGAGAGAGAGAGAGAGAGAGAGAGAGAGATAAAAGAAATGACCAAAGAGAGAAAAGGACTGATCATATGGTGGAGGGAGAGAGAGAGAGAGAGAGAGAGAGAGAGAGGGGGGGGGGCGGAAATATAAAAAAAATTAGTACATGACTCCGAATAGAAAGTCATTTTCACCTTTATATTACTCTGACATTCACAGAGAATATAATTATCCATTTCTATAAAATGAAATATATATTTGGTTCCTCTACCGTCCAACAGATAGAGATCAGAGAAAATGAAGGAAAAATCTAATCTAGGGTTTTTAAGTATGATAACAATTCTATACAATTATCTGGTAACAAAGAGGCAACCATATTTGGGAACAAATACATTATTAATAAATAAATACAAAATATTAAGAACTAGGAAGCTAGACGGCATACAAGCCGTTCGTACATGCTAATAAATTCTAATATTAAGACATGTAGCAAGAGGTCAGCTGGATATCGTGTAAAGGAAAAACTAGTTTATCAGGAAAAAGCAGTACTACAGAGAGAGAGAGAGAGAGGAGAGAGAGAGAGAGAGAGAGAGAGAGAGAGAATTTAGTGCATAACCAGAGAGATAAGAGAAACTCATTTTCACCTTAAAGTAACTTCGTCACAATTCATATACTCGATATAACTTATTGTCACAATTCTCAAACTCAGGAGTAACTCTGTTATATTTCATTAACTCAAAGTAACTTTTTTTGTCACTTTATAAAACTCGAAGCTACTTTTTGTCACATTTCATAAAATCAAAGCAACCTTTGTCATATTCTACAAAATCAATAGAACATACGAAAGTGAGACGATTATCATTTGGAAAAAAAATCTCTCCCAGTTCAGAATGACTCACATCACATTTCTCGACTGTGTTGCTAGGATTCTTGAGCAAGCAGCGAGACAAGGCAGTGCGATAGAGAAGCAAGAACTGGGTAAGGAGTGACACCCCTCCCCCCCCTAAACGCCCTGAGCCCCGGATGCCAGGAGTGGACCCGAAAAGGACTAGACTTTTGAAAGTCTTTTGGAAATCTCCTGCAACTCGCTCCAGAGATTACCATCATTGAAAAAGGTTTCACTCCCTTAGCATTAACGGATAATATTAGTCACTGTAATCTCCTCCATGTTTCCTAAATACCACCGATAACTCAGTTGTATAAACAACGACAGCAGCAACAAATGCAGCCGTTTCTAACCACTGCAGGGAAAATGCCTCGGACATCTCGTTAGTCATACCTGAGATTTAGCCCATTCTTATGACCACGCTGGTCAATTGCAGATTAGTAATGGTGGGAGACTCTAGTATGATCGCTCACAGCAAAGCAACGTAGTATGGGCGTCCATACTACAATTTTGCTGATCATGGGGATACAAAAGCCCTTGCACAACGTTATTAATTTTCGCTATTACATCAAGACATCAGTGCAATATTTTCTGTTTTCTGAAGGACATTCTGCGCCGACGTCTAAAAATAGGGAAGGAAATGCATTCAAGCTACACCACTCGACATACGACGCTTCTAGTGATGTTCTATCAATGCAGGAAGACGTGAAATACTAGAAAAAAAATTAAATGCAGACTGTCACAGTGAAACATAACTGCAGTTTTTCTATAACGAAGCAAACTGCAATCTCTCTCTCTCTCTCTCTCTCTCTCTCTCTCTCTGTATGTAAATGTATATGTGTATATATATATATATATATATACATATATATATACTGTATATATATATGTATATATATATGTGTATATATGTGTGTATATATATATATAATATATATATATATATATATATATTATATATATATATATATATATATATACACACACACATATATATATATATATATATATTATATATATAATATATATATATATATATATATATATCTCAGATTTTTAGATAAAAATCATGATCGCTCTCTCCATTAAACCAACCAAATTACTTTATAAGCCGCAAATATTGTGAAAATTATGTATAAAAGAGGAGAAGGATTAGAACAAGGTGTCAGGGTGAACTAGGCAGTGACCCAGTGTGACCAGGAATAGCCTTCATTTCTTGACAGACTAACCTTTACCAAAAGAAAAAATAACATAAGGATATTACGTACCTTTGGCAATACTATTTTAACTCCACTATATAATAAAAAGCAAGTGTTTGAGTGCTTACTTTGAAATTCTTTGGTAGTGTCACAGCCTCTGTACCAGTCTTCTACTGTCTTTTGCGTAGAGTTCTCTTGCTTGAGGGTACACTAGAAGCCCACAATTTCACGTGTTTCCTTATTTTCTGTCAGTGGGTTGTTTTTCATAAAGGAGCCCTTACGCTTGTAGCATCCGGCTTTTCTAATTAGGGTTGTAGCTTAGCTAATAACAATAATTAATAATAACTCATAATTCAATTTCGTGATGACCTCCCTTAAGTGTGCCTAGATATTTGAATCCTTTTGATCATCTTTCACATGCATTAACTAATACGCTGCGGAGATTTTTTTCTTTTACATCTTCAGATTATATTCTGAAAACTAAAATCATTACCGAGTTGTCTATCCTTGATATGCATTTAGCGATTAGGAAAATCATCTTTTCTTAGATAATGATCGATAATTGTTGAATAATAAATCGCCTTTACCTTCAGATTAAGTAACGAGATGTTAAGCTTGAGAGAGAGAGAGAGAGAGAGAGAGAGAGAGAGAGAGAGAGACTGCAAGCTATCAATCATATTTTTCCCAATGCTTTGGCAATTGCCTTACCAACTGCCAAGTACATTTACGCATGTTACCGTCTACATATCTTCAGAGCCAATACTGTGTTACATAATGAAACTGAATATTATTTCATCTATGAAAAGATTTTTTTCTAAGAAATTTGCAATTATAATAGATACCAGATTTATGACTGCCTAACTGGTAAATCAGCATAAAAAAATAAAGACATTTTAAAACAAGGAGCAAAATGAAATAACATTAAAATAGATGGTGGTGCATCTTAGCATATGGAATTAACCGAGTGGTGTCATTTACTAAACAACAGATAGAAAGGGGGTTAAGGAGTGACTTCTCCTTAGGTTGAAAAATTTAAAGGTGACTCATGAATGGCAGAGGCAAGGGGCAGTGACATTGCCATAGCAGGACAGAGCCACAGAGACTGACCATATGTATGCTCAGCGCCAAAGCCAGGACCAGGGTGGGCCAAGCAATAGCTGCTGATCACTCAGCAGGTAGACCTAACAGCTGACCCAAAGTCCAATCCTTAGTTCACTAAGATAGTGTGCTTGCACACACTAAAGAAATTACCGAGCTTGAACGTTCTCGTACCCCAGTCCAACAGATCGCCAGGCAAGGGCGTTTCTAATAGGCTATCCCAACTTCTAGAAAATATAATTATATAATTTAACTTTTTCCCGTCACAATCGCTCGCCATTCATTCCTATTTCTAACACGCTCTCTTGCCTCTCTCACGTCTATCCTCCTATCACCCAGAGCTTTCTTCACTCCATCCATCCACCCAAATGCAGTTCCAGTAGGCCCTGCTGCTGCCTCCGATGCCTTAGAAGACCGCGGAGGTAGCAGCAGTAGGGGATTCAGCATTATGAAGCTTCATCTGTGGTGGATAATGTGGGAGGGTGGGCTGTGGCACCCTAGCAGTACCAGCTGAACTCGGTTGAGTCCCTTCTTAGGCTGGAGGAACGTAGAGAGTAGAGGTCCCCTTTTTTGTTTTGTTTCTTTTGTTGATGTCGGCTAACCCCCAAAATTGGGGGAAGTGCCTTGGTATACTGTATGTATGTATGTAACTTTTTCCGAACCCCTACTATACTTTAGAAGGCGTCCAACAGATCTTGTGGGATGATAGCAATCTATTAAAAAAGATGAGGGAAAATATCTAAAAAAAATGACAATATATACTGGTATATTCACAAATAAAAATAAAAGAAACTTGGCCTAAAGGAAAGGATTAATGCTCAAATTACAACTGACAAAACTAGAGGGGCACTCAGTCAAGAGCGTGCCTTTGCCAAGCGAAGCAGTCTCATTTTGTTCTTAACTCCACTGCGTACTTGTACTTCAGTGTATTTTCTTCAAAATCTAAAAAATTTGTCCTTGGGTCATGCCACACATGTCCACCAAGTTTCGTTGATATATGCTCAGTATTTTCTGCGTAATGTTGTTCACAAAGATGGAAATAAACTGTAATGTTATTCACAAACAAATAAATTAACTGTAAAGTTCACAAAGAAATAAATAAACAGTAATGTTGTTCACAAAAAAGAAATAAACTAACAAAATATTTGCCATTTACTTAGTATTTTCACAGTACTGCTGTGTATTTGTACTTTGATGTACTTTATCCAAATGTCGAAGATTCATCCTTGGGTCTTATCCAACATGATTACCAAATTTGGTCAAAATCGATACGGTAGTTTTTGTGTAAAGTTGCTCACAATCACACAAATGACAACAAGAGTAAAAACATAACCTTTGCAAAATCTTCGTTTTTAGCGAAGGCAATAAAGCGTATCTATATTTGAAAATTATAGCTGAATAATTCATGCTTTTTTCTAAATAGCCTGCCAAACCAAAGTTGGCATAAACATTAAAAAAAAAAAAAAAAAGCATGAGCATAAACAATAGCATTTATCTTCAGAAAAAGCAACAAACTGCAATGGTGTCATAAACCGACAGAAGATTCTTTAGCTACGTGATTCGCATGTACAGAATTCTAAAACAGAGAGAGAGAGAGAGAGAGAGAGAGAGAGAGAGAGAGAGAGAGAGGTGACAAAAGTACAGATATCCGGTTAAAGACAGGAATTTTTGACGGTAAGTGCAATTCGTTGGGGCGAATATTAGATTACATACCAGATTTCAGCATTCTTTCCGTATCTCGCCTTTAATTTAAGTGCCGATATATGTTGTGTCTGTCAACCTCCTCTTGCAGCAAATGCTATCAGAATATATATATATATATATATATATATATATATCTTCCTCTATGTCCAGCATCACTACTCATTGTGGTTTAATTATCCTTAAGGTGCCAACGATATGTGCACTAGACTTCCTTAGCATTCACAAAATATGCCAAAAGCTTAGGAACCCCTTAGGATAGAAGTAAAATCCGACACAGATGAAATATTTCAGAAATAAATACTAACCAAAGTCATGGGAAGATAAAAAGGTATAAAGAATAAATCAATATAGACAATACCTGAGATTTAAGCTTCAGACGTCAATTGAAAACCTACTATGTTGAATCAGTATCGATATCAACCGGATGAAATATATCAGTGCCTCAGATTCCATGAGTTATTCTGAGACTGTTTACAACGATTCTCCAAAACACTCACTATAATCATTATAGTGAAATATATTCATCCTGGTTTATAATATACAAATGAAAACCCGTTAATTCCTTGACATACCATCACTACATTAAAACAATAATAATCATCCTAAGAAAATGGGATCCACAACAAATATTGACGATACTTCCATCCTTATATTTATAAAGCTATTAATTAACTTACAACAACAACAAACGTTACAGGACAAAGGCCTCATACATGTCTTTATTCTTGTCTGGGGTTTGGCTAGTTTTCATCACCACGTTGGCCACTGCAAATTGGTGATGGGGGGGGGGGAAGACGTTTCTCTGATCGCTCATAGCGAACCAACCTAGTATGGGTGTCCCTGACTAGTACATCTTTATTGATCATGGCGATACACAAACCCTTTCACCACGTTAAGGTTTCCCAATTCAGTAATGCCTATTCCACCTCATCACTATCTCTCACCATCTACCCAGCAGCTTCTTGTAATTTGCTCCACCCTATTACTATCATTCAGCATCACCGCCATTAACATCAACTGTGATGATGACTATCAATTAGCCCCAAGAGACGCGACTCTAAAACATTCCAAAGATAAGACTTCGACTTGCGCGAGCCGTATCGTTACCTGTTATAAGCGACCTTGTCTTCAACTAGACAGCCAGGGATTACTCAAGCGATTCTCCTCAAGATATGTGACACTGGTCGTGTACTAAAACGCTTTAAAAATATCATTTGAGTCTCCTCTTGAATTTCTTTAAAAAAAAAACTATGCTTAACTGATGCACCTGACCCAGAGTAATATTTTATTATTATTATTTCTATTATTATTATTATTACTAGCCAAGCTACAACCCTAGTTGGAAAACCAAGATGCTATAAGCCCAATGGCTCCAACAGGGAAAAATAGCCCAGTGAGGAAGGGAAATAAGGAGATAAATAAACGATGAGAAAAGATTAACAATAACTTATTTCAAAAACAGTAACAACATCAAAACAGATATGTCACATATAAACTATAAGAACTTATGTAAGCCAGTTCAACATAAAAACATTTGCTGCAACTTTGAACTTTTGAAGTTCTACAGACTCAACTACCGATCAAGAAGATCTTTCCACAATTTGGTCACAGCTGGAATAAAACTCCTAGAATACTGTGTAGTATTGGAGAAGTCCTGGCTATTAGAATTAACTGCATGCCTAGTATTACGAACAGGATAGACAGAACAATTACTTAACCAATTAAGTAATAGTGCAATAAATCAATCATTAAATAACAGTTAATCAAGTAATATAACACGATGAACTTTCTAAAAATTTAGATTTATGTTCTTTTATTTTTTTCTCCTTCAGCATTAAAAACTCCATAGTTTTCAACAAGGTTATGCAATGGGAAAATATAAGATATTGAGAAAGGACAAAAATCTTTCACAAAAAACACTACTATAATCCCTCCTTAGCCTTTAAAAATACTTTCTTACTCAAATGAGAAAAAAAACAGCAACTATAAAAAAATAATACTAACGTGAAGAACAAGGGTGATGAGAAAGAAGGAAAATGACGACGTAAACGAATATCCCAAAGGTATTCAACATACACATACACACATACCAAGCTGCACTTTCATGACTAGCCAGGTTACCAAGAGCATCATTTAGAAATCATTCCTCCTTCCCATCAACATAACCTTGAGCCTTGTTGTTACCCGTGCACGAGCACCTTGTTGCTGTGACCTATGCACGATTGATCAATTGATATGGAGTTTTCTGGCATCCTGACATCATACCTGTGCACAAATACTTAGGTCTTGTTACCTGTGCACAAGCTCCTAGTTGTTATTACCTGTGCACAAGCTCCTAGTTGTTATTAGCCTACCTGAGCACAAGCTCCTAGTTGTTATTACCTGTGCACAAGCTCCTAGTTGTTATTACCTGAGCGCAAGCTCCTAGTTGTTATTACCTGAGCACAAGCTCCTAGTTGTTATTACCTGTGCACAAGCTCTTAGTTATTATTACCTGTGCACAAGCTCCTAGTTATTATTACCTATACACAAGCAACATCAGGACGAAAAAGAAAACAAGAGGGGGAGCAACTTTGATGGTAATGCACCAACGATAAAATGTGTTCTCGAAGCATTGAGATTAATTAAGAACGATATCTAGTATATAGAAATATTGGTAAATAATTGGATATATATTTTTTCAAAGGAAATAAACACAACGGATGTAAAACTCAGTTCATTTGTTTTACATGAAAGAGATTTACTTGTACTAACTAGCGATGCAAATGGCTTCGATATTCCTGACTTTATCAAAGGGAAAGCATAGGAAAGGGTAACTGATAAAGTAAGGGAATGTATCAGAAGATATGATAACTAGTCAAAGAAATCCTTAAATATAATAGGTAAGTAATTAACCGTTTTATGAAAAATAAACTCTAAAATCTCCCGCGGGACGATTTGATGCCTTAAATATTGATAAATTATTAAAAAAGTGAAATATTTCCGAATGCTGATACCGGGATTATGAATAAACAAACATTTCATTAAAATAATATAAAAAATATTGTAACAATACCTTAACCTTACGCCAAAAAGACCTTAAGGGAAAAAGAAAAAGTAAATTTTATATAAAAGTACATTTCTTGCCACTTAGCACATTCAGAATTACAGTGAGATAGAAATCAAATAAATCACTAAGTTCTTCCATCTAAATTTCTGAGAGAGAGAGAGAGGAGAGAGAGAGAGAGAGAGAGAGAGAGAGAGAGAGAGAGAGAGAGAGAGAGAGAGAGAGAGAATCTTTAGTCCCGAAATCACACACACTTACATACATAGTACCTACATACATAAATACACACATAAAAATACACATACATATATATATACAGTATATATATATATATATATATATATATATATATATATATATATATATACTGTATACATATATATATATATATATATATATATATATATATATATATATATATATATATACTGTATACATATATATATATATATATATATATATATATATATATATATATAAATTTACCATTATTGCACCAGTTATCAATACTACTATTACGGTATAAGTATCAATAAATATGAATTAGCATTCGGTAGGAAAAATAAACAGGAAAAAATACCCGCAGAGAGGAAAGAAAAGATAAACAAGGAGAAAAGTATAGCAATAAATAAGTTGTTAGAAATAAATGAATTAATAAAAAAAAAAAAACTAACAAAATGTATACCTATGCATACGATATCAAAATCTAATATCCTTCATGCTTTACACGTTTATCAATGTTGCAAACTCACCCTTCAACTTTCACTATTATTTCCGCTAATGTTGTGCTTGGTATGTTTACCTGCATTTTCAATTACTTCCTTCATTCCTCCCTACGTTCTCAGTTCGTATTATTATTATTATTATTATTATTATTATTATTATTATTATTATTATTATTATTATTATTATTATCATTATTTTCATTACTAGCCAAGCTATAACCCTAGTTGAAAAACAGGATGCTATAAGCTCAAGGGCTCAATCATGGAAAAATAGTCCCAGTGAGGAAATGAAATAAGGAAATAAATAAATCATATACATGAGAAGCATGAATAATTAATATAAAATATTATAAGATCAGTGACAACGATCAAATAGATATATCTTAACATTGAAGAGAAAATTATATCAGCCCGTTTAACATAAAAACAATAGTTTTTTCTCAATTATGCTATCACCCATCGCTACATCAACTGCATTCACATGTCGCTAAATAATTATCTGATCCTGTAGCAAAACTTAATTTCATGAATGCCAAAGGACACCGCTTGTCCTGAACAGCCTTTCAAGTTTTGTATGCGGTTCTTTCCCATCCTACCATGACCTTCTCCTGTACATCCAAGTCATATCCTTCTTCCTCACTCCTGTGGGACCACCTGAACTAAAACCCAGTGACCTTTCTTCAACCCTTCCTTGTTTTGTGTCCTCACTTTCGGAATTTCTCTTACTTAGCTACTAGTATCTGTTGTTGCAGTTTCTCTTTAATAAGTCCATTTTTTTTCTTACTGTTTGCAGGTATCATTTTCCTAGTGTTAGCTGTACTAGTCAGGGTCACCTATAGTAGGTTGTTTGCTGTGAGCGATCAGACTAAAATCTTCGCCCATCACCAATCCGCAGAGGCCAAAACCCAGACAAAAATTGGCATATTTAAGTCCTTTGTCCTGCAGTAGACTAGGAATGGTCAAATTTGTTGTTGTTGTTGTTGCTGCTGTATTGCTGGATTTATTCCCATCATTAATTTGATTTCTCTGAAATCTAAGCAAGGCTATGAAATTCAACTATCAAAAAGGTCAACTAGACTACAGGATATACAAACACGATTTCTTAATATAAAAAAATAAACATTAATGAAAACCCTCATAAACCAAAAATGCAATCATTTATTATTTGTAAATTGAATAAAATCAATATTAATTTATCAAGAAATATTCCACTTAAGAAGTGATAAGTCACATGCAAAGGTTCTAATATAAAGCTGGGTAACCAGGAAGACCCGGTAAAAGGTTTATATCTGGAGCACTACAGACAAAAACAGCTTTAAAAAGAATGGAAAAACAAATAAACAAGAGACGACCTCATTTGACATGAAAACATCATGTATTACCAATATAGACGTGTTTTTGTCCCGAGATAATATTAAGCAAACAGAATATAATTATACCGTGTCAAACATGATCCCCCTAATGGATACATATATAATAAAAAATCTTATGTTACATTCTGTCACCTGTGGTGCTTTTAATTCAAAAAATGCCAAAGTCACTCATAACAAAAGCTATTTTCTTGTTACTTATACCTAAGATGGCAGCCTCGTGAAAAAAAAAAATCAAATTATAAATATAGTCGTGGTTATGTTATGAGCCATCGTTACTTCTTTACTACTAAAGCCTTAGTATAAGGTAATTACAATTCAAAGAGCTATGGAAAGAATTATGATGGGAATAAGACTAAAAGCCAAAAAAAGAGCAACATAGTTACGAAGGCAAACTAAAGTAGAGGATATTCTAACAAGAAATGGACATGAGCAAGAAATGTAATGAGAATGAAAGATAATAGATGAACATTGAGAATAACAGAATGGGTCCCTAGGGATTGCAAACGAAGCAGGGAAAGGAATAGAAGACGGAGAATCGACGAGCTAAGAAAATATGCTGATATAAACTAGCATAGAAAGACCATAAACAGACGGGAGTAGATGGACATATCTGAGATCTTTGTCCTGCAGTAGACTAGCAACGGCTGATGATGATGAAGACAATTCTCAATGCTGACCGAATTAACCAAAAATACGATATATAAATACGATATTTTTTTTTATATAAAGATCAGTTCCAAAGGTTTACTAAAATATTTCATATCATGATCTCCATCAAGTCATAAATCAGAGAAAACCTTCACTAAATTCGAGTCTATATTAACAATGCATATGGGCAGTTTTGATTGTGTGTGTAAACTTGCTTAACGTAAAAAAATCCATATTTAGTATTCTTTGTGTACCGCAAATAAGGTATCAAGTTATGAATCCAATATTGGACGTTCGTAAAATATTAAATGATACGAAGAGCAACATATTCATTGATATGATAACGATAAACACAAGGTCCACGTTTACTTCTATATAAGATATAAAGGTTTAAAGGTCACTAATGAATGGTAGAGGCAATGGACAATGACAATCCAATAGCAGGAAAATTCGCTAGAGAAAAAACATATATATATACATATGATCAGCACCCAAGCCCCAAGGCGGGACCAAAGAGGGCGAGGCAATGGCTGCTGATGACTCAACAGTTAAGACTTATAGCAGGCCCCAGATCCAACATTCTTAGCTAACAAGGATGGTGAGGTTGCACACAATACAAGAACCTACCGAGCTTGAGCGAGTCTCGAACCCCAGTCCATGACATCGCTATGCAAGGACGTTTCCAATGCAAGTGATACGGACAATAGCCACTCAACAAAGAAAAATAAATAAAAAACTGGGCATCCACATTATCAAACTGGTCACCTGTCTGCCACCCAGAAATGTTCCATTAAGTAGTTTTAATACGAAACGATTTGAACATAGTTTAGATGAAGACAAACGGAGTTACCATCTACATTAATAGTTCTTTATCTTGTCTCAGCTTCCACAGTCTTACTTTTTGTCGACTCAACTATTAGTTTTTGTATCCTCCCCCGGACAACTATCCACATACAAAAACCTTGATCCAAAATCCAAGTCCTTATTAACATACAGTATATTGAATTAATTTAAAACTGAGGATTCAAGTAACAACTCTTCCGCTTTATGTAGGTGTACCTATTTTACTTTACGTATTTTACTGTCCAGTTTTTCATTTTTAAATCAAGAGTATATTGTGTCTAAAGAGTATGGCTGGTGTATCTCGAGTAGATAGGGTTAGGAACGAAGCGGTGAGGGTGAGAACGGGTGTAAGAAATAAGTTAGCAGCAAGAGTGGATATGAATGTGTTGAGGTGGTTTGGCCATGTTGAAAGAATGGAAAATTTCTGTCTGCTAAAGAAGGTGATGAATGCAAAAGTTGATGGGAGAAGTACAAGAGGAAAGCCAAGGTTTGGGTGGATGGATGGAGTGAAGGAAGCTCTGGGTGATAGGAGGATAGATGTGAGAGAGGCAAGAGAGCGTGCTAGAAATAGGAATGAATGGCGAGCGATTGTGACGCAGTTCCGGTAGGCCCTGCTGCTTCCTCTGGTGCCTTAGATGACCGCAGAGGTAGCAGCAGTAGGGGATTCAGCATTATGAAGCTTCATCTGTGGTGGATAACGGGGGAGGGTGGGCTGTGCCACCCTAGCAGTACCAGCTGAACTCGGTCGAGTCCCTTGTCAGGCTGGGAGGAACGTAGAGAGTAGAGGTCCCCTTTTGTTTTGTTTCATTTGTTGATGTCGGCTACCCCCCAAAACTGGGGGAAGTGCTTTGGTATATGTATGTATGATATTGTAAAAAATAAGAATACCAAGCAGATTTGTCTGAACCAGGTGAAATGGTAAGCATGACATTCAAAAATCAAACTATTGTTATCTAGTCTTGGGTAGTGCCATAGCCTCTGTACCATGTCCATCCACTGTCTAGGATTAGAGTTTTCTTGCTTGAGGGTACACTGGGGCACGCTGTTCTATCTTATTTCTCTTCCTTTTGTTATTTTGAAGATTTTATAGTTTATATATGAAAGATCTAATTTAATATTGTTACTGTTCTTCAAACATTTTATTTTGATTGTTTATTACTACTCTTGTACTTAATTCATTTCCTTGTTTCGTTTCCTTACTGGGCTATTTTCCCTGTTGGAACTCGTGAGCTTATATCACACTGCTTTTCCAATTATGGTTATAGCTTAGCTTGTAACAACAACAACAACAACAACAACAAATAATAATAATAATAATAATAATAATAATAATAATAATAATAATAATAATAATAATAATAACAATAATAATAAATCAGTTAAAATCTGTCAAGATTACTTAAAAACAGTCCATTATCAGTAACTGTACCGACAAATAATTAATTGGAATAACGATAAAATTAAACATTTTTGTCAACATTCCAAAGAAAGACAATTTGATAGGAATAATGTCTATTTTGGGATATTACAACTACACTGGGTTTATTTACAATTCAGAAATAATACACTTTAGCGGCAATTATGGTGCAAACGGGTTTTCAGGGTCGTATAAAGCCAGAAAATTACTAGAATAGCTTCGTGCTTTAACGTCGCAAGCAACTTTAATTACATATTAAAGAACAATACATGATTAAAATTGCACAAAAATTATAAATAAACATGCTATTGAAATGAAAATCGAAAAGCGAATAAGAATGTATATCATGTTTTTTCACACCGATTCTGGCATTAAACTATCATTTAAAAATAAGATAAGCCAAACTTTAACACGAAGAGAGAGAGAGAGAGAGAGAGAGAGAGAGAGAGAGAGAGAGAGAGAGAGAGAGAGAGAGAGAGAGAGTCTAAATATTCACGACTAACTATACAAACAATGCAAGGGGTCAGTGATTACCCAACTAATTCTTATCTCCTTATCTAACACGTTGCCAGCATCCCTTCAGACGCTAATGATGTCCATACTTCTTCTCTTCTCTCTAGACAGGAAGAGCTGTGCAGAGGTCATGGATGAAGGGCCAACAGCTATCTTAATGAAGGTCCAAATTCGGGAACCACTCTCTCACCCCTTAGAAATCTCATGGGAGAAAAGAGCCTCAATTGAGTGACCAATGATAAGGAAGTTATACAATTCATTCAGCATATTTTTCCTAATTCATTTCATACCTCGTAATTACCTTCCTTACAAAAATTTAATGACACATTATACGTATGCTTCATAGTTCATACATATTCGACTCACCAGCTACATTTAATGATAAAGTGTTTCCCAAAATCCTACAAATAATAAACAGAGAGAGAGAGAGAGAGAGAGAGAGAGAGAGAGAGAGAGAGAGAGAGAGAGAGAGAGAGAGAGAGAGAGAGAGAGAGAGAGAGAGAGAGTAGTTCCCAGCATATCCTTCTCAAATACACCATGGTGACTCCCTATTTTCATATCTCTGGTCGTATATAGTCGGCTGGAACAGGTGAAAGCCCTCTTATCATAAGTTAAAACGAATTCCTTTTATGGAGAGAATGTTGTTTACCTTTGTCTGGTTTTACTATATACGAAATATGATTTAGTGTTACCTTGCTAGGAGTGAAGCCGATTGGGAAGCTAACACAGGGTTGGGACTCAGACTTAGCTTAGGTTATGCAAAGGGAGTTTCACAGGAGGGCTTAGGTCCCCCTCCTCTCCCTATAGGTAAGTAAGGATACAGCTCCTAGGTTAGGTTAGATGGGGAACCTTAAGTTGGGGGCTGAAGTTGTGCTCCCCCCCCCCCCTTTAAAATGTTTTTTCATCTTTTGAAATTTTACACTCGGCCTGTCCCAACCAACTACAAAGGCTCCTATAACTACTGTACATTGTCTAATGATAATATCAATCTAAAATAACTCTTCAATTACTTTTCGCTGAGCATACTAAGTACGTTTACGTTTGAAAATAAAAAAAAAAAAAAAAAAACAAGAACGAGAAAACATTCAGTAAGAAAAAACTTTTCCGCCAAAGGGACTTGAGAAGGCAAGAAAAGTTTTCGCTTTAAGGTACAGAAAAAAACGGAACGGGAAAAAAAATGAGAGCAATTTCCCTATAATTTCCTCTTGGTCAAGACACCACAACCAATCTCCTGAATCCTCTTTTCGCTAAAAAAAAAAACTTCCCCAAGGAGGGGGGGGGGGGCCGGTGCGTCAAACAGTCAGTACGCTATGTTTTCAATCCTAGGGATATTAAAGTAAGAAAGTTAGATGTACTATGTGTATGCAAATATACAATGTATACACACACACACACACACACACACACACACACATATATATATATATATATATATATATATATATATATATATATATATATATATATATATATATACATATATACACACATACATACATATATATGTATATACATACATATATATATATATATAGAGTATATACATACATACATATACTTATATATATAAACACTGATTTAACAATCGGCCACCCCCCTCAGAGAGCTATAGAAAGAATAATGATGGGATTAACACTTAAAAGACAAAAACAGCAACATAGATACGAAACTGGATACGAGACCAAACTATAGTTCATGATATTCTTCCATGTAAGATAAAGAAATGAACGTGGGCAGAACTTCTAATGAGAATGATAGATAGCAGATGGAAATTAAGAATAAGAGAACGGGTGGGTCTCTAGAGATTACAAAAGAAGCAGGGGAAAAGAAGAGAAGACGATGGATTGATAAGGTTAGGAAATTTCCGGATGTAGACTGACTGTTACCAAGTTGTGGAATGATCTTCCTAATCGGGTAGTTGAATCAGTAGAACTTCAAAAGTTCAAAGTCGGAGCAAATGTTTTTATGCTGACCAGGCTGACATGAGTCTTTTTATAGTTCATATATGACATATCTGTTTTTGACATTGTTAACAGTTTATATAGGACATATCTGTTTTAACACTGTTACTGTTTTTAGAATGATATATTGTTAATTTATTCTCATCATTCATTTATTTCCTTATTTCCTTTCCTCACTGGGCTATTTTCCCTGTTGGAGCCCTTGGGCTTATAGCATCTCGCTTTTCTAACTAGAGTTGTAGCTTGGCTAGTGATAATAATAATAATAATAATAATAATAATAATAATAATAATAATAATAATAATAGGAATTCCATAAACAGACAGGAGTGGAAGGGCAAGCGTAAGGCTGTTGTTCTGCAGCGGACTAGCAAAGGCTGATAATAAATGAATATATATATGTATGTATATGCATATATATATATATATATATATATATATATATATATATAAATATTTATATATATATATATGTATATATATATATATATATATATATATATATATATATATATATATATATGTGTGTGTGTGTGTGTGTGTGTGTGTGTATGTATTCTTCTTTTGTATGTAATGAAGATAAAAATGTTATCAGACAGGTCCGTCTTTTTAGTAAAGTTCGGAAGAGCATTATTCATTCCTTTCCTTATTTTCTAGACATTTGATTTAATGTTAGAAACACCGCACTGCGCTATCTAATAAAAGCATTCTAGATGGCAAGCATATGACAATGCCTTTATAATCAGACATTTTTAATTTCATTATTATAATAGATAAGTTGAATAAAATATAAAGAGTACTCTCACCTTAAAAACTCTAAGTATACAGAAATAATAAAAATCAACTTGACTAACGGGAATGCGTGTTCAGTGAAAGACATCAATTTCAATTCTTAATAATTTAAGTCGGGTAAAAAAAAAAAAAAAAAAAAAAAAAAAAAAAAAAAAAAAAAAAAAAAAAAAAAACAGTTGCTGGTCCCTTCGCTCATCCATCATCTAACTGATTCTAAATAAATAATAAGAAGTTTATTTTTCATGAAACAACGCTGGGGAAAAATGTTGCCACATTCTCTGGCCCTGGCCTTGAACTCGACCTATTTTAACTTGACCCTAAGAGCAGCCATATGAAATGTTGAATCTCCTCCTTTCGTTATGAGATAAATGAAGTATTGAGTCTTCAGACATCTAAAAAAAAATCTGATCAGATAGGCTAACAGCAGAGGTTAATTAAAGTTAGTTAATATAAGTGGTAACGGGTTGGCCATGGCCCCAGCCACCCGTTAACATACCAACGCTAGAGTTGTTGGGTTATTTGACTGGCCAGATGGTACTACATTGAATAACTCTCTGGTTACAACTCCTTTATGCTTTGTCTACACATACACAGAATAGTGTGGTCTATTCTTTCTTCATTCTCCTCTTTCCTCATACACCTGACAACCATAAGGTAACCAAAATACTTTTCTTCATTCAAGGGGTTGACTTCTGCACTGTAATTGTTCAGTAGCTACCTTCCACTTGCTACTGGAATAAGAGACTGTAGCTATGGTAAGCAGCTCTTCTAAGAGGACACTCCAAAATAAAACCACAGTTCTCTAGTCTTGGGTAGTGCCATGGCCTCTGTACTATGGTCTTCCACTTTCTTGGGTTAGAACTTTCTTAATTTAGGTTAAGTTTCCTTATTTCCTTTCCTCACTGGGCTATTTTCCCTGTTGGAGCTCGTGGGCTTATAGCATCCTACTTTTTCAGTTTGGGTTGTATCTTAGATAATAATAATAATAATAATAATAATAGTAGTAATAACAATAATAATAATAATTACCGAATAATAAATTGTGGACGTAAAAACAATAAAAACAACATGTACAGTATAAGTGCTCCAACGAAGCACACTTCCATCACTAAACACACACATGTTATTATCCCACTTAATACACATCAGAAAAGCCTTTGTAAAATATCTGAGTTTCTATGGTAATATTGAATCAATCAAAGAATACAATGAATTGAAATGCTTAAAAATAAAAAGAAAAAATAAACTGGCGCATTATGAAGATGATGTTAGCAGACATAATTTTAACCGTCCACTAACAAGGAAATAAAAATAATAAAATCATAATAAAAATAATAATAAAAAATCAGACAAGCACCAGGAAATAGTGGCATTAACAAGGTAGACGAGATCCTTTAGCTATGGCAAGCAGCTCTTCTGGGAGAAGGACACTCCAAAATCAAACCATTGTTCTCTAGTCTTGGGTAATGCCATAGCCTCTGTACCATGGTCTTCCATTGTCTTGGGTTAGAGTTCTCTTGCTTGAGGCTACACTCGGGTATCCTACCTTATTTCTCTTTCTCTTGTTTTGTTAAAGTTTTTAAAAGTTTATATAGGAAATATTTATTTTAATTTTATTACTTTTCTTAGAATATCTCATTTTTCCTTGCCTCATTTCCTCACGGAGCTATTCTCCCTGTTGGAGGCTTTGTGCTTATAGCTTCCTGCTTTTCCAACTAGGGTTGTAGCTTAGCAAGTAATAATAATAATAATAATAATAATAATAATAATTATTATTATTATTATTATTATTATTATTATTATTATTATTATTATTATTATTATTATTATTATTCAAAACTACGACAATGCACTGGTAAAATTAAATGGGATATATAACCCCGATCTCTCATCTCTTAGTAACCAAGAATACGGCTTAAACTACTTGGAATTTCACATGGAAGCATAAGAACAATGGCACCCAGTTCTCATGCTTGCCACGGATTCCTATTCATACCTGAAGATACTGCAACAATAATTACTAGGTGGAACACCATACCGGTGCTCGTTATGCGTTCCACATGAACACACTCATTGAAAAGATTCAAAGCCGTATACTAGAGAGACAGTGAGGACCACCCGTATTTGATAAAGTTCGTGAGCCATGACTATTAAATTGTCTTTAAAGGATAAGCGAGGATTATGTTATCTGATTAGCAAGGGGCCTTGAAAGCTCCGGATTATTATTATCTGACGGTTTCCA
>NC_090762.1:47125376-47130376 GCF_036898095.1 Palaemon carinicauda | reverse complement strand
CTTCTAATGCAAGGGGTGTGGGAGCTAAAAAGATGTCAAAGAACTTCTAATGCAAGTGGTGGGGGAACTAAAAAGAGGTCAAAGAACTTCTAATGCAAGTGGTGGGGGAGCTAAAAAGAGGTCAAAGAACTTCTAATGCAAGGGGTGTGGGAGCTAAAAAGAAGTCAAAGAACTTCTAATGCCAGTGGTGGGGGAGCTAAAAAGAGGTCAAAGAACTTCTAATGCAAGTGGTGGGGGAGCTAAAAAGAGGTCAAAGAACTTCTAATGCAAGGGGTGTGGGAGCTAAAAAGAAGTCAAAGAACTTCTAATGCAAGGGGTGGGGGAGCTACAAAGAGGTCAAAGAACTTCTAATGCAAGGGGTGTGGGAGCTAAAAAGAGGCCAAATAACTTCTAATGCAAGGGGTGTGGGAGCTAAAAAGAGGTCAAAGAACTTTTAATGCAAGGGGTGGGGGAGTTAAAAAGAGGTCAAAGAACTTCTAATGCAAGGGGTGTGGGAGTTAAAAAGAGGTCAAAGAACTTCTAATGCAAGGGGGTGTGGGAGCTAAAAAGATGTCAAAGAACTTCTAGTGCAAGTGGTGGGGGAGCTAAAAAGAGGTCAAAGAACTTGTAATACAAGGGGTGTGGAAGCTAAAAAGAGGCCAAAGAACGTCTAATGCAAGTGGTGGGGGGGGCTAAAAAGAGGTCAAAGAACTTTTAATGCAAGGGGTGGGGGAGTTAAAAAGAGGTCAAAGAACTTCTAATGCAAGGGATGTGGGAGCTAACATGATGTCAAAGAACTTCTAATGCAAGGGGTGTGGGAGCTAAAAAGAGGTCAAAGAACTTCTAATGCAAGGGGTGTGGGAGCTAAAAAGATGTCAAAGAACTTCTAATGCAAGGGGTGTGGGAGCTAAAAAGAGGTCAAAGAACTTCTAATGCAAGGGATGGGAGAGCTAAAAAGAGATCAACGAACTTCTAATGCAAGGGGTGGGGGAGCTAAAAACAGGTCAAAGAACTTCTAATGCAAGGGGTGGGGGAGCTAAAAAGAGGCCAAAGAACTTCTAATGCAAGGGGTGGGGGAGCTAAAAAGAGGCCAAAGAACTTCTAATGCAAGTGGTGGGGGAGCTAAAAAGAGGTCAAAGAACTTCTAATGCAAGGGGTGTAGGAGCTAAAAAGAGGTCAAAGAACTTCTAATGCAAGTGGTGGGGGAGCTAAAAAGAGGTCAAAGAACTTCTAATGCAAGGGGTGTGGGAGCTAAAAAGATGTCAAAGAACTTCTAATGCAAGGGGTGGGGGAGTTAAAGAGAGGTCAAAGAACTTCTAATGCAAGGGGTGTGGGAGCTAAAAAGATGTCAAAGAACTTCTAATGCAAGTGGTGGGGGAGCTAAAAAGAGGTCAAAGAACTTCTAATGCAAGTGGTGGGGGAGCTAAAAAGAGGTCAAAGAACTTCTAATGCAAGGGGTGTGGGAGCTAAAAAGAGATCAACGAACTTCTAATGCAAGTGGTGGGGGAGCTAAAAAGAGGCCAAAGAACTTCTAATGCAAGTGGTGGGGGAGCTAAAAAGAGGTCAAAGAACTTCTAATGCAAGGGGTGTGGGAGCTAAAAAGAAGTCAAAGAACTTCTAATGCAAGGGGTGGGGGAGCTACAAAGAGGTCAAAGAACTTCTAATGCAAGGGGTTTGGGAGCTAAAAAGAGGCCAAAGAACTTCTAATGCAAGGGGTGTGGAAGCTAAAAAGAGGTCAAAGAACTTTTAATGCAAGGGGTGGGGGAGTTAAAAAGAGGTCAAAGAACTTCTAATGCAAGGGGTGTGGGAGTTAAAAAGAGGTCAAAGAACTTCTAATGCAAGGGGGTGTGGGAGCTAAAAAGATGTCAAAGAACTTATAGTGCAAGTGGTGGGGGAGCTAAAAAGAGGTCAAAGAACTTGTAATACAAGGGGTATGGAAGCTAAAAAGAGGCCAAAGAACTTCTAATGCAAGTGGTGGGGGAGCTAAAAAGAGGTCAAAGAACTTTTAATGCAAGGGGTGGGGGAGTTAAAAAGAGGTCAATGAACTTCTAATGCAAGGGATGTGGGAGCTAAAATGATGTCAAAGAACTTCTAATGCAAGGGGTGTGGGAGCTAAAAAGAGGTCAAAGAACTTCTAATGCAAGGGGTGTGGGAGCTAAAATGATGTCAAAGAACTCCTAATGCAAGAGGCGTGGGAGCTAAAATGATGTCAAAGAACTTTTAATGCAAGGGGTGGGGGAGTTAAAAAGATGTCAAAGAACTTCTAATGCAAGGGGTGTGGGAGTTAAAAAGAGGTCAAAGAACTTCTAATGCAAGGGGGTGTGGGAGCTAAAAAGATGTCAAAGAACTTCTAGTGCAAGTGGTGGGGGAGCTAAAAAGAGGTCAAAGAACTTGTAATACAAGGGGTGTGGAAGCTAAAAAGAGGCCAAAGAACTTCTAATGCAAGTGGTGGGGGAGCTAAAAAGAGGTCAAAGAACTTTTAATGCAAGGGGTGGGGGAGTTAAAAAGAGGTCAAAGAACTTCTAATGCAAGGGATGTGGGAGCTAAAATGATGTCAAAGAACTTCTAATGCAAGGGGTGTGGGAGCTAAAAAAAGGTCAAAGAACTTCTAATGCAAGGGGTGTGGGAGCTAAAAAGAAGTCAAAGAACTTCTAATGCAAGGGGTGTGGGAGCTAAAAAGGAGTCAAAGAACTTCTAATGCTAGAGGTGTGGGAGCTAATAAGAGGTCAAAGAACTTCTAATGCAACGGGTGTGGGAGCTAAAAAGAGGTCAAAGAACTTCTAATGCAAGGGGTGTGGAAGCTAAAAAGAGGTCAAAGAACTTCAAATGCAAGGGGTGTGGGAGCCAAAAAGAGGTCAAAGAACTTCTAATGCAAGGGTGTGGGAGCTAAAAAGATGTCAAAGAACTTCTAATGCAAGGGTGTGGGAGCTAAAAAGATGTCAAAGAACTTCTAATGCAAGGGTGTGGGAGCTAAAAAGATGTCAAAGAACTTCTAATGCAAGGGGTGGGTGATAGATGTCGCCAGCGAGGCTTTGGGGAAGGTGCGGCGGCGTCTGTGTTCTTTCTGATGCGTAAACTTATATAAATACAAGTAAAAACAGGGCATTAAATAAGTATTATAAATACTAAACTCTTTCTTAACTTGACAGCACAAATGAAATCTTACAAGTTCCAACATGTAACTAAGCGCTCCCGAAACATGAGTCAACCTTTTACTTCTGCTTGGAGGATATCCTCGCAAGTAAAAGGTAGAAGTACAAGGTAAATCTCTGAAGCAAAAGGTAGAAGTATAAGCAAAAAATTCTTTCCATATTCATAATGATTACCTTCTCTGAAGCAAAAGGTAATCATTATGAATATGGAAAGAAAGATCTGCTTATACTTCTACCTCAAGGTAATCATTATGAATATGGAAAGAAAGATTTGCTTATACTTCTACCTTATGCTTACAAGGATATCCTTCATTTTTATGAATACCTCCCGGAAACGTAATACAACAACAACAACAAAATCAACAACAAATGAAGCCATTTCTAGCACACTGCAGGACAAAGTCCTCAGACATGTCTTTATTCCTGTTTGAGGTTTGGCCAGTTTATATCACCACACTGGTTAGTGCAGATTAGCGATGTTGGGAGATTTTCATCTGATCGCTCACAGCAAACCAACCTAGTATGGATGGTCCTCACTAGCACAAACCTCTTCACCACTTTAAGGTATCACTACTCAGAAAGGTAATACGTCAGAGAGCAAAGAAAGGTGAACGCATTATTTAAGGCATCACGACCTTCAGGAAGAACTGCGTAGCAAAAGGATTTTTTTCCCAAAAGAACATAAAATGAGACAAAGCATGCAAGAATTGAAGAATGAAAAAAAGGAAGTGATCAACCAGTGATATACTGTGAAATATTGCAGTGAAGAACCTTACGGTGGTGAAGTATCATGCAACTATGATAAGAAGAAATATTTTCAATATTGTTGTTGTTATAAACATGATTTATTTCCAAAATGTTAAGGCTCAGATAATAATAATAATAATAATAATAATAATAATAATAATAATAATAATAATAATAACTTCAAAACACAATGTCGTTTCACAGAATCTTGGGCATTAAAAATCCAGTTATACATCGATCTATATTTTAAAAACGGTTGAAGCTTTCACATTTCTTTTTTCAAAAGTACTTTGAAAATAGTGCAAAAGCTCTTGTGCTTTTGAACTATACACCGATATATTACTGTGGATTTTCAACACCCAAAATAATAATAATAAAAACAACAACAATAATATATAAGTATAACACCTCTAATAAAAATCAGATGTGCTTTCAAGGGCTAACCTTGAATAAAAATTGGTTTGGTTCACCGTTCCTTAACATCGAATCTAGTTAATGGCGAAAAGAAGACAAGCAAGACAAATATATCTTAAGAACCATGAAATGTAGTAAGAAACTGTGTTAATACATTTTAGTTGAATAGTAATGGGATTTTAGCAATCTCCGAAAAAAATAGCTGTTATCATTATCAATTTATCATTATGCTAGTGTACCCGACCCGACAAAAATGACGTCAAAATATTTAGATAGATGTGCACATACACACAGATTCAACCCTTTTCCAGCCGCTCCTACTTTCCCAAATACAACCAGCTGGTTCGGCAATTTGTGGGGGAGTGGTTTCCGAGTGTATATCTAGATGTAACCCACCTAACCAGGATATGAATACTCGCTTTCCTTCCTGGGTGTGACAGGAAACAAATTTTATATATATATATATATATATATATATATATATATATATATATATATATATATATATATATAAAATATATATATATATTAATATAAATATATATATATATATATAAATATATATATATAAATATATATATATATATATATACATATATATATATATATATATATATATATATATATATATATATATATATATCACAAACTTGCTCATATATATATATATATATATATATATATATATATATATATATATATATATAT
>NC_090762.1:46907876-47115376 GCF_036898095.1 Palaemon carinicauda | reverse complement strand
ACACCTGGGTTGCTGACACACTTGTATATCTGCTACACTTGTCATTATTAGTTGAAACTAGACCAGCAAATAATGATAAATTATATAATAAAATTCTGCTATGGAAACGCTGGAGGTTCAGTCAATGTCTCGAATATTTTTATACTATATTTCTATTTGCAAATAATAACTGTATAAATAACTTTATTCAATTAGGTAAGCTTTTTTATATTTGATTTTTTACGAACTTCCTAATACTCTAGAAAATACACAATTACTAACCATGAAGTACATTCAATTCCAATCCTGCAACACCACTTTCCTCTAGACCAACAGCAAAGCAATACCACGTGTTTGCCCTCCAACTGACAAAAGCGATCCGCTCCACTGGCTGTACAAAGAGTCAGTTTCTAAAAGGAAAATCCCCTGATTACCTCTTAAACATTTCGAAGTGTTTGGCTTGAGCCCAAAAGAGCTAGAAAACGGCATGAACTTGAAATAGACAAAGATCAATTCATAAAAAAAAAAAAAAAAAAAAAAAACATTAAATTTTATTTCTCAGAGGTCGATAAACTTGGCAACCTCATGACCATATCTAGCCCACGAGTGATCGGAAAAATGGTGGGAGTTGAACAAGAAATCGGTACAATTTACAGCCACGTTCAACAATTGTCCATTTTTAGTAATACAGCACGAAACCTTTCAACTCTTTCCTCCAATTTCTTTTTTTAACTTTATCCCCTTAAAATCTGTCACAAAATCACAAAAATCAAAGAAAATAAAGCTAAACGTAACACGAACAGCGCAAGGTGAAAATGGAGTAACATGCGAGAGAATTCTATGCATATAAGAAAAAGCAATCTCGAGGATTCTATGCCTAATAAGATAAGATACCCATATAGACAGAACTTGAAACTTGAAATTTTATGATATTTACCGATAATTTGTTGATCCATTCCGAAGTAACGTAAGTTTGACACAAAGATTTTATCATATACTCCTCCTGTTTTAGTATTTTAGGGAATATCCATTATATTCTAGTGACCTTTTTCATTACTTCTCGTGTAGTTTATTTCCTTACTTCCTTTCCTTACTGGACTAGGCTATTTTCCTATTGGAGCCCTTGGGCTTATAGCCTCCTACTTTTCCAACCGGAACTATTGCTTGGCTAATAATAGTAATAACCTTAGGGGGGGGGGGGGACTCAATAGAGCGCAGACCTCCGCCGAGGTAGCTTATTTCTCGACCTTGACCTTGACTTTTGCCCTTAACATGTATTAATTGGCCTTGATTTTCATACACTCAAATATGAACCAAGTTTGAAGAGTCTGTGACAACGATGTCCAAACTTCTGGCTGATTACATGAATTGGACATTTTGCTTGACCTTGACCTTTGACCTTGACCTTCCAAAATTTAATAATTTTAATTTTTTCCATTACAGTTAATCCCTGCAAGCTTCATTACTCTACGATTAAAATTGTGGCCAGGAAGCTGTTCACAAACAACCACACACAAACAAAAGGGGTAAAACATAACCTCCTTTCAACTTCGTTGGCGGAGTTAATAACAACAACAACAACAATAATAATAATAATAATAATAATAATAATAATAATAATAATAATAATAACAGCATAGCAGGATGATTAGTCTCAGACTTCCTATTAAGCATTAAACGAGTGATAAAAACAGATAAATTCACACAAAAAAAAAAAATGCTTAAGCAGTATAACAGACATGACTTGATAGAGTTAGGAGAAAGAGCAAACAATCTGAATGTCTTCCGAATGTCGATGAAACCTGATTGCTAAGCTCTCCTCTGGGTACAATTATGTAGATATAAATTTTGAACCATGCCAATGTAAGTAAAAGTTTCAAGGGAAAAACCCATAAATTTCTCAACTAACTTATTTGGTGTAAATAAATTTGTTTCCCTTGGATTTATGCATCTATGTATACATACATAAGCACTATATATATATATATATATATATATATATATATATATATATATATATATATATATATATATATATATATATAATGTGTGTGTGTGTGTGTCAGCAACATCATCAGCCGTAGCTAGTACACTACAGGACAAAGGCCTCATACATGACCTAATCGCGTCTGTTTATGGTCTTTCTATAAGACGCTATAACCATAAATTTTCTTCCCTCGTCAATCAGTCGTCTTCTCTTCCATTCCCCGATTCGTTTCTAAACTTTAGGGACCCAATCTGTTATTGGTAATGCCAATCTATACATACAAACATGCACGCAAACATGAACACACAAACACACACACACACACATATATATATATATATATATATATACACATATATATATATATACACACACATATATATATATATATATATATATATATATATATATATATATATATATATATATATATGTATATATATATATAGAGTGAACGAGCATCCAGTGCTAGGAAAAAACTTATTACCAAGATATATTTTATAGCTACCACTTTAAGAGAAGTCCATAAACCAATCTTAAAAAACGGTGAAAACAATCCAATTAAAAGACAATTCTGTCACAGTCAGGGTTGCTATTCGTACGACAATTATCGTACATGTACATTATTTTAGGTCTATTATGATGTACGATACATACCTTGTATATACAAATGTGTGTTTCATTAAACAATTATACTAAAACACCTTGAAATAAGTTATATGTTACTCCTTAATAATTCATGTCGAACGTGTGTACGATAATTTTGGTTAAAAAACGCAATTTTAAGGTTCGTGTACGATAGTCCAGTGGAATTAATCTGGTAACCCTGGTCACAGTTCACTGGGAAAGGCACTCCCACATAACCAGACTAACAACAAAGGAACGTCGAATCTAAATACGCAAGAACCACTCGTCCACTCCCGCGTTCCTCATCCCCCAAGTAGCGAAGATGCATCCAGCGTCGATATTATCTTTCAAACAGGTTCCATTCCCTTTGCAGTCATGGAAACAAGTACTGACCCCCCCCCCTCTCTCTCTCTCTCTCTCTCTCTCTCTCTCTCTCTCTCTCTCTCTCTCTCTCTCTCTCTCTCTCTCTCTCTCTCTCTCAATGCAAGTCACTAACTAAACTGATATTAAGATCTCAATACATCAATAACATCAAAATCACAGATATTATTATTAAAATGGAAGAGATTAACCAGATTAATTCAGGAGGTAAAAATACTTACATTAAAACTAATAATAAATATAAAATATAAAGAAAATATAAGATAAAAATAAATTACTATATAAAAGTCTGTGATAAATAGAAATTTAAATTTTGTTTATAAACCAATTTTATTTAAAAAAAAAAATAAATAAATAAAGTTAAATCTTCAAAATATAAAATTCCCAGAAAAGTTAACAGTTCAGTTTGGAACGGCAGTGAACTCTTAACACTTTACCTCAATGATTTATTACCACTTTCTTGAGTGGTAGATCATATCACATTCAAGATCAGGTTCATAGTATGCAATGACTTTTTTTTTTTTTTTTTTTTTTTTTTTTTTTTTCATGGGTTTTCAGCACTAGATTGTTAATACTACATAACCTCAAAAGTGAAGCCTATCTCGAAATAAGCTGGCCAACTTCTGTAACCATTTCTATTGACGTTTCATATTAGCAGAATATTAAGTCTTCATTATTTGTAAAGTGTGGAATGAAGCTCAGATTCAATCACTTTCTACATTATTGGTATTCTGTAATCTATTTCATTTCTCTTCATCTAGCTTCTTTATTCTTTATAGTTTATATATGAAAGATCTATCCTAATGCTGTTAGTGTTCTTAAAATACTTTATTTATTACCTTGTTTTATTGCCTCCCTGGCCTATCTTTTTTCTGTTGAAGCCTTTGTGCTTATAGCATCCTGCTGTTCCAACTAGTGTTATAGTTTAATAATAATAATAATAATAATAATAATAATAATAATAATAATAATAATAATAATAATCAACATCACCATCATCCCCTCCTATGCCTATTGACGCAAAGGGACTCTCTTGGATTTCGCCAGTCGTCTCTGTCTTGAGCTTTTAAATCAATACTTCTCCATTCATCATTTACTACTTCACGCTTCATATATCTCATCCATGTAGGCCAGGGTCTTCCGACTCTTCTAGTGCCCTGTGGAGCCTAGTTAAAGATTTGACGGACTAATCTCTCTTGGGGAGTGCGAAGAGCAAGCCCAATCTATCTCCTACCACTCACCAAGATCTCGTCCACTTACGGCAATCGAGTGACCTCTCTTATAGTTTCATTTCTAATCCAGTCCTGCATTTTACTTCCAGTATTCTTCTGAGGGTTTTGTTCTCAAATCTTCTAAATCTGTTGGAGATTGTTTCATTGCATATCACGACCTATGTCCATTTAGAATGAGCATATTATATATTTTCATAACAAATGACGTAAGTGTGATACCTCTGCCATTATTACAATCAGTTAGATACCCTTTTTTGTCATTTCCAGCAACATTTCTAGCTCCCATTCATCAGGCTTTGTCTCTTCACAACACGACACATTATACAAAATAAGCTTGTAAGTATTCATTTTCGGCGGTCAATATCATCTCGGCAGTTATTCCATCCCATAAAGGGGCTTTCCATCTCTTCAGTTTTTTAATGATTCCTTCGACTTCAGAGACACCGATTAATAATAATAATAATAATAATAATAATAATAATAATAATAATAATAATAATAATAATATCTATCATCAATAATAATTATCATCATTATAATTATCATAAAAATGAAAATAATATCTTCTGACAGGAAAATTATATACAGTATTTGACGATACATTTCCCGTTGGAGAAAACGTACACAACGTCTGCCGTTGCTTAAATCAGCAAAGATATGCAAATCATCTAAATTACTACTTGGGAAAAAAAAAAAAGTAATACTCATCGTGTAATGAAATATCATCCCCTCGTAGCCTCCAGGCTAGTAAAGTGGTGACGTGTTCGCCTAGCATTCGCATGGAAGGAGATCAATCTCAGGCCGGGCCTGTGAGTTTAAACTGGGGAGGCCATTGCTGTGGTTCTGGTGAGCATCTATTAAGATGAAACTTTAACTGAAACAAGATACTTTTACCTTAACTTTCCAACTAGCTTAGCTAGTAGTAGTAGTAGTAGTAGTAGAAGTAGTAGTAGTAGTAGTAGTAATAATAATAGAAATAGTGGCCAAAATACTACCAAGGAGCATGAAAGTGACAAAAATATCATGAGTCTTTTTATAGATTATATATGAAATATCTATTTTAATATTGTTAATATTTTTTCAAATAATTTAATTGTTCATTACTTCTTATAACATTTATCTATTTCCTTATTTCATTTCCTCACAGGGTTAATTTTCCCTGTTGGAGCCCTTGGGCTTATAGCATCTTGCTTTCCCAAATAGATTTGTAGCTTAGCTAATAATAATAATAATAATAATAATAATAATAATAATAATAATAATAATAATAACTCTATGCTCACAATGTTTAAACCAATTTGAGCTTACTTCATTGGGTAATTCCTCCCTCCCTGCGAAAAAATCTTTATTTTTCACAATATTTCTATCTTTAAAATGATCTCATTCATTACAGCATGCGTTCAAAAGTGGAACAAGATTGTGAAGCCAATTAGGAGGAAAAAAAAAAAAAAAAAGTTCTCAAATAAAAATCCAAATTTTTGCTAATCACAAGTAAGCAAATGAGATAAAATAATAAAGGAATAAGACGTCAGAAAAAAACAATTAGGAAATTCGGCTTTTATTAATGAGCATAGGAGTAGCAATGCAACGAATACATTTATATGTATAATAAACGCAACAGCTTTGTCATATAAATTCATAAATCTGAAATAACAGACATATTTACTGCAACAGCATTGTAAACATGCATTTCTCAACATATAGACTAAAAGAACTTTATATAAAAAAAGAAAAAAAAAATATTTGAATCCTTGAAGACCAATAGGTTACAAAGTACCAAAATGCAAATGTCAATAAGGCTCACAATATAAGAGTAAAATAAATTATCTTAGATTATTAGCAATTTTTCCTTCGATACCCAAGCTATACAGAGGAAAAGAAATACATAGATCACAAAAAAATGTAGCTATCTAGTTATGCTAAATAAAAATGGTAATAAACATTGAACAGGAAATATGCAGCTATTTTAAAAACATAAATAAAACATATAACTCTAGTGTACGAAAGGAATCTTTTCAATGACATTCACTTATCATATCCGACCATGCCATATCAAACTGATTTGTACAACCATGAAATGCAAAAGAATTTTCTCCAATAAGTATGAATCACTTCAACATGATGTACTTGTAGAGCAGTTACTGACACTGCAAATATGAAATTATAGTAATCACTGCATAACAAGATTGCAAACACAGCTTATCTAAGAAAACCACAAGAGAAAAAAAAATATTCAGGGAATGAGTGCCATTCCAAGAATGAGTAATGGAGAACGAGGCGCCATTCCAAGAATATGTAATGAAGAACAAGTTGCATATATGGACCCTAATATATAATCCAACATAGAAGATAGAGCTTTCTAGATAAATTATTTGGTAAAACAAACTAATAACAATTTCCTCAAGTACAGATTATGGGTCTGTCGGTGCTGTACAGGTAAATAGGTAGGTGAGGTATAACTGGCCCGTGACGTGGGGCAGGTAACCCTGCTCTTAAAAATGGGATGCGTAATACCTTATAGAGGAAACGTGTGATTGTCCCTTGACGAGGACGTAGCCTACATGATGGCCCAAGGGAATTGTAGCTCTGAGAAAGGGAATAGATGGAAAATTAAGGTTGTTAGAGAGAAGAGAAAGAAAAAAAAGGGCGGAAATTGACACCTTAGAAATATAAAATCGAAGAGTATGTAAAAATAATAAGGGAAAAACGAGAGAGAATTTAAAATGAAAATGAAAGGATAATACACTGAAGCTTAAAGCAAGGCAGAAGTGGTCATGAAGAATATAAGTGTGGAAAATTTTTCGTTTTTAAATCGGAGATAAAAAAAGGTATTTTTTCAATAATAACGAAGACAAAGGTAAAATAAATAAAAAATAATCTTTGAGTTACATCTTCACAAGCACCCCTTAGCTTTTCTCTAAAAAAAAAAACCAACCTTTTCCAGTAAAATTGAATTAATGACAAGCAAAGCAAGAATCTTTGGTAACAAAATACGTCAATTATACATAAAACACTAAACGTAACACGGCAGCTTACATTTAAAATCACACATAATTAATAACAAGTTTTACAAGCGATCAATAATCCAAGCGTACTGTAATGGCAGTGAAAGGCATGATTATAGTTATTTTTCACACTTCGCATTGTTTTAATAATTATTTTCTCCACCGACTCGTTGCAAGTCGATGCAACTCTGTGTTCTGAGAATCTTCTCTTGGACACTGGAGCTAAATATCTTACGCGCTCTTGAACTTGGCTTTCCACTCGACTTGTTCGTCAACCTTGGCTTGGGAGTCGACCTGGACTTCACAACCATGACGAGGTCGAGCGACCATTTCAGGCTACCCAATCTCACACTCAGGCTTTTCCTGTACTCGCGAATATGGGGCAGGGATGGCATTCTGTACCCTGGGAGCCACGGCAAAGGAGGCAACGAATGCCCATTTTCTCCATTGCTTGTGCAATACCCGTTTTCTATGTCAGGGTGGTATCCGTTTTCTAAACACATTAAACTTTCAGAGAGTCTCCCGTGAAGACGCTCCGAAATCCTTCGATAGTCGTCAACGAAGTCCGGAAACTGTTTATCGACGTCATTATTCTTCTCGTTCTGTCGTATCCTGCATCCTAACTGCAACTTATTGGTGGCGATGTTGATGTGTCTGTCGAGGGGGTCGCTCCTGCATCTGTGCAGCGAGCGATCTGCTTCCACGCCGTTCCAGGTGGGTGAAAGTCGTCGGGTGACTGCTGCACTAGAGGGGCGATCTTCGTCTGGCATTGAATCCGAGGACAGCGGGGTCGTCTTCCCTACTTGACTATTGCTAAGGATTTTCATGGTCGCCAGCTGATTGAAATCACTGCGGATCCAATTGAAACTTTCACTTTGTCAAGTAGTAAATAACTGCTGTTCCTTTTTCACCAAAACTATTTCGAGATTAAAATACAAAAGGTGCACTACAACAAACACTGATTTTTCGTCTTTGGTTAATGCGTTGTTTACTCAAAACATCACAGAGATTATCGTAATGAAACAAGCAATGAGAAAATTACTAAATAACGTGCAGCACTGCATCATAAGAAAGAATCACACTAATAACCTTTAAATACACCAGTCATGAAGGATCCGCAAGGCAAGATTCTGTTGATTTTTTTTTTTTTTACATATCGGCAAAATCCATTGTTAATCAGCAAAGGCAAACCGGATTTCAATTCATGAAATGCGTCCGGTCGGAAATACAGGAGGCGTTGATGCACCAAAGTTGGCAGGAATGTGTTCACAATGAAGGTGTTTTTTCGGGAAATGGAGTCATCGGGACGGCACACCTACGGTAAGGGTGAGGTCATGGAATGCGCAGGCGGGTCTCCGGAGGTTACAGAACACTTCTATTAGGGACCCCCAACTAAAACTAGAGCGAGACAGTGACCTCGCACACGCCCTAGTCATCAGGAAGCACCCACTCTTTCCGCATGCGGTCACAACACAGAACGGAAAGCAAACACAGGTAGAAAATCACTTTTTCATCAAGATGTCATCTGAAAATGATCAAAAAAGGAAAAGACTGCGACTGAGAAAGCGGAAACACACAGGACACAGTCTCGAATCGTCCTCTAGGAGGCGATGAAGCTTCGTTAGGGCAAGCAACTGCAAGCAAATAAATAGCGACAGCAGAAGCAGTGGCACCAGCAAGTGTTCCTGCGCTGTGCGTCCTTCCAGAGCGATGATTGCGGGAATAATAATAAAGAAACCTCGTTCAGTCCCCGTGGAAGGCTTCCCCGCTATGTGTTGCTCTCAGGGAAATCCCCTTCTCGAGCTAGACCGGCCCATGACTCCACCATGTAGGCAGGAAGGGGAAGAGGTGGCCAGGGGAGGGAGATCCCATCCTGCCCAACTAGAACAACATCATAGTCCCTCCTACGTGTTCCTTCCAGGTATCCTAAGTCTAAGCAACGCTATTCGTCTCAGATGGACATAGGAAGCCCCGCCTACTTTCGCCAAAGGCGCTTTTCGCTAGGCTGTATTGATAGAGATATCAATGCAAAAATCGAAAAAGTGCACCGATCACTAGATTAGAAAGTGAAATGGTGACTTGTGGACAGTATATAAAATCTTGACTTTCATATAACAGTTCGAATCGATTGTCGAAAGTGTTTTCCATCACCAATCATTTTCTAAAGTTAAAAAAAGCTTATACCAGAACTTGAAAAAACATAAGTGAAAAAACAAGGCAGCCAGGAAATTTGTCTAAAGAAATCAACCCAAAAACCTTACCAACGATGATTCATCACTTTTCAAGCATCCCTCTTGCAAGGCTGAAAAAAGACAAATATTTGAGCGGTGAACATAACTCATTACTTCCGCTCAACATCGAGCACTTGAGAATATAGTCTCATTATTCTTTCCCTATTTTTTCACCTACTGGCAAAAGCCACTCCCTCTAAATCTAACCCTCAGTTTCATAGAGAAGAGGGGGGGGGGTGTCCCTCCCTCAAGAGACCTACTTAACGAATGCATATCTGGATTTCCAAGAACATGTCTTTGGCAATCACGAGGTGATTTTCGGCGACAGACGGTTCTCACGGTGAGAGAAAAATATGCGCAGCGTCGATAGTACGTATACACTGAGACTGGTCGCTGCTATGACAGGTCACCTAAGTAACCTATCAGTTGAGAAAAGAGAAATAAAGAGAATTTACGTAATGAAATTCAGTCTTCAATATTGGAGTGTGAGAACGTTCAAACATCAAACATCAAACTGAGAGAGAGAGAGAGAGAGAGAGAGAGAGAGAGAGAGAGAGAGAGAGAGAGAGAGAGAGAGAGAGAGAGAGAAGTTTAGATTCGGTCCCCAAACAAAAATCAAAAATTTTAACAACGTTATTCGGTAAGGCTCCCTTGACCTGATTAAGTCCTAATAATTACATTTATTTTGGAATAAAAAAAAAAAGTTATTTTCACTACGTGAAATCTAGTTGTTATAAACCAATAGTTCTTACTTGGCAAATATGGCTTCAACAGTAAGTAAACTGTGAATTCAATGAATAAAAAATGGCCAAGAGTTTGCATATAACACAAAGAATACACACACACACACACACTTGGCCAAGTGGTAAGTCACTATTCATACAAGTTTCCTGGACCAGGGTTCGACTCCCGGCCGGTCAGAAGCTGCTGTCTTTGTGTGATTTCGCCTGGGGCTCTGATCCCGAGGTCGTTAAGAGAATCCAGACATTAATGTATCAACAATATACGGCTTATTTGGATATATATATATATATATATATATATATATATATATATATATATATATATATATATATATATATATATATATATATATATATATATATATATATACACACACACAACAACAACTACAATAACAAATGCAGCTGTTTCTAGTCCACGGCAGGAGAAAGACCTCAAACATGGCTTTATTCAACTCTGGGATTTGGCCAGTTTTCATCACCACGCTGGCCTTTCCGGACTGGTGATGGTGGGAGGTTTTAGTCTGATCGCTCACAGCAAACCAACCTAGTATGATTGGACCTGACTATAGCAATCCGTTTCATGCATGGTTACTAGCCAGATTGAAAGTAAAAATCTTGCAAAATTGCTATAGCAGCAATAGGTTTTGCAATGACACAGGCGGTACTTTGTAACCTTTGATTCTCCTATAAAAAAAAAGAAATCTTAATCCATAAAAACTTGACCAGGCAAATCGAAATCTGAGTAAGTACACTGGAACCAAGCTCAAAATTATAAATGTTTCCTCAAATAATCGAAGCTTTGTTTTCAACGATGTCTCGGAAATACTTTAAAGTCAGTCCAATAATGAATAAGGTTTTAGAGGTCACTCACGAATGCCAGAGGCAAGGGCCAGCGACAATATCCTAATATTATTATTATTATTATTGTTGTTGTTGTTGTTGTTATTACTAGCTAAACTACAACCCTAGTAGTAAAAGCAAGATTCTATAAGCCCAAGGGCACCAACAGGGGAAAATAGCCCAGAAGGAAAAGAAATAAGGAAATAAATAAACTACACGAGAAGTATTAAACAATTAAAATAAAATATTCTAGGAACCGTAAAAAACTTTCATATACAAACTTACAAAACAAAGAGGAAGAAAAATAAAGTAGAATAGAGTGCCCGAGCCTACCCACTAGCAGGACAATTCCCAAGAGACTGGTTACTTATAAATATGATCAGTGCCAAAAGCCTACTCTCCACTCAGGCTCATGGAGGGCCAGGCAATAGCTGGTTATGGATAAGCAGGTAGATCCATATGGTCCCCCCCCCCAACCAACATACCTTAAAAGAATGGAAAGGTTACAGACATTACAAAAAACTATTGAGCTTGAGCGAGAATCGAACCCCAGTTCAGCAGATCGTCAGGCAGGGACGTTTCAAATTGGTTACCACAACCAGATCCTTAGCTCACAATGACGGGGAGGTTGAAGCTACTACACAAAAACCATCGAGCTTGAGCGAGAATCGAACCCCAGTCCAGCAGATCATCAGGCAGAGACGTTTCAAATAGACTACCACAAGGATCTATTACTCATTTTGAAGCTACACATGACTACTGGCCCTTCTGAGAGAGATGAACAGCTGCAAGCCGTGCCCTGGACCAAGCAACTCCTCTCTGCAAGTCCTATTATTCAATCTGACCATCAGGAATCACATGCACTTGTATTTCGGCTATCGATTTCCAAGAACGGTTCGGGAAGTGGACTATGATTATCAATCCAATCACTGTTTCTCACGGTTAAGAAGGAAGAGACCAGGAGACTTCGATGCTGACGAGAAAATGGACGGTATAGATACCGTGTCATTATACGAAAAAAGAAAAAATAATCATTTAAAATTCAACTATCACTAAAATATTATACAAAAGAGAAATTATGAATGTCCAATCTTTCTAAAACTTTGATTATTTATAGCGTATATATATATATATATATATATATATATATATATATATATATATATATATATATATATATATATATATATACACACACATATATATACATACATATATATATATATATATATATACATATATATATATATATATATATATATATATATATATATATATATATATATATATATATATACACCAGTCTTTACCGCATAACCAAACGCAAATGGAAGGTCATGTCTGAAGACTTTATCCTGCAGTGGACTGACTACGGCGGATGATGATATATACACATATGTATATATAGGTAATATATATACACATATATGTAAATATATTTACATACACACACATATATATATATGTGTGTATATATGTATATATGCATGTATGAACGTGTACCTAACATCTATTTTAATTCAACTATATCAAATATTTTGAAGATACCGTGGAGAAAACCAATCTAGAACCATACAAACGAAAGAAGGACGAGGGTATGGCCAAGACCCAAAAATGGGCATTGGAGCGCTGAGGATATCTTTTGAAATATAAAAGTAAGGTACAAAGACTCAGTAAGTTTTATATCGTCTTCCCTTTGTAATAAAAACCAAGTGTCTACCTATATATATATATATATATATATATATATATATATATATATATATATATATATATATATATATATATATATATATATATATATATATATATATATATATATATATAAAATTTCCGGTCACGCCCAACAGCATTGGCTGACGTATAATTACTTGGTCTCTCCCTGTCCCTCGAGTTGGGGGGGAGAGGGGTAGTCATGCCCTTGTGAGAGGGTTTGTAGTTAAGAAAGAGGGAGGGGGTGGAAAGGGTAGAATCTATGCGTGTGTTTACATATAAATCTAAATCTTCAACTGTCATTTTGACGGGTCGCGTACACTAGTTAGACGTAAAACCTATTTACAATAAGTAACCTTCAATGCGACAGTTCCCTCAGACCAAAACAAAAATCTTCTTAACTGAAGGCAGTTTATTCAGGTAACACTAGAATTTTATGATTTAATAGTTAATCAACAAGGCTTATTTATTCATGTAATAGGTCTATCAATAAGATATTAAGTGACTGTAATCCATATAGATATTATCTGTTAAATTTTGATTCACACAAACCCAAGAAACAAACAAATCCTAACATGAATTGCATGGTAGTAACATCAATGAAAAAGGAGAAAAGGAACAGAATTAACGGAAATAAATAATTAAAAAAAAAAAGGAAAACAAAGATTGTTTCAAAGGGCATATTTCTCATTTCCTGGTAGCAATCCCTTTCTCACATAATCGATTTTTTTTCTTTGGGTGGAGAGGGGGGGGGGGGTTAAAGAAGGAAGAGACTGGAGACTTGGTGCCCTTCTGGCTAGGCCATGAAGAAAACAAGGCGGTTTTATACAACAGCAACACCAGATATAGCTGTTTCTAGTCTACTGCAGGACAAAGGCCTCTGACATGTCCTTATTCATGATTGGGGTTTGGCCAGTTTTCGTCACCACGCTGGCCAGTGCGGATTGGTGATGGTGGGAGATTTTCATGAGATTGTTAACAACAAACCAACCTAGTATGGGTAGCCCTGACTAGTAAAGCTTTGCTGATCATGGCGATACATAAACTTTCACCACGTTAAGGTATCCCCACTCAGAAAAGATATACTATATATATATATATATATATATATATATATATATATATATATATATATATATATATACATACATAGATAGATAGATATAGATATAGATATATATATAGTACCTACGTGCAATTTCAACAGCACATACCACACATCCAAACAAGCCCTGACTGACGGCTGACAAGAACAAACTGTTCACAAAAATTAGCTATTGTTTTTTTCCACTTCGCTGAAGATTGAAAATCCTCTCGGGGCAACCACTCCATTCGAAATGAATCCAAACTAAAGAATGAACCCAGACAAAGCATGATAGACAGGTGACATTCGAGATAGGTTTCAGGATAATGGCCTTACCTATAGGAAGTTAAAGGTAACATAGGCTACACTGTCATACAAGATGAAGGGTGCCCGCCACATCTCATCCTTCGTGACAGAGAGATTACAATGGATGTCCACAGACTGTTAAACTAGTGGATCTTCAAAAGTTCAAAATTCCAGCCAAGGTTTTTACGTTGAACAGGCTGATATGTCTCTTGTTACGGTTTATATATGGAGGATCTCCTTTAATGTTGTTGCTGTTCTTACAATATTATATTTTAGTTGTTTATTACTTTTCTTGTACTTTATTTATATCTTTATTTCCTTTCCTCACTTGGCTACTTTTTACTGTTGGAGCCCTTGGGCTTATAGCACCCTGCTTTTCAAACTAGGGTTGTAGCTTAGCTAGTAATAATAATAATAATAATAATAATAATAATAATAATAATAATAATAATAATAATAATAATAATAACAACAGGAGCTGACAGTTAATGTCTAATACATTCTGATTTCATTCAGGTAAAAACCTCAATCAAGATTGACTGCCTTTTCTTCTCATACATTCAAGATTCTTTATATGTATAGACTAGCCTATTAAATACTTCATTTACTCTAACTACGTTAATAAAAAAGTACGAAAGATTTTCCTTGAACCTCTACCAATCTGAAGTGTTTCTTGTCATGTTTATGAATGTTCGCCTAGACTTACCGAGTGGAAAACATTGGCTACATGTACAGTATATAAGTTTAGTTTGAATACTATTTATTACATGGACATAAAACAAAATTGATTGTTATCGTGTTTAATCACAAGAATATATATTTACACATATATATATATATATATATATATATATATATATATATATATATATATATATATATATATATATATATATATATATATAAAGTACACAAATATATGTATTATAAATACGTGTGAGAGAGAGAGAGAGAGAGAGAGAGAGAGAGAGAGAGAGAGAGAGAGAGAGAGAGAGAGAGAGAGAGAGAGAGAGCTTCCTAAGTTTGAATCCCCATCAGCTATAAAATTCCCACTGGGTGTATTCTATTCCCTACGCTCAGTGAATTAAGTATCATCAATTCTTTGATATTTGATATTTGAAGAAAATATTCAAGTGCAAAATTCAAAGATATCTATTATGTTTATGTATATATAAGATATCACAAACACACACATACACACTACAACAACAACAAATGTAGTCGTTTCTAATTCACTGCAGGATAAAAGCCTCAGATATATCCTTATTCCTGTCTGGGGTTTGGCCAGCTTTCATCACAACGCTAAGCAGTGCGGAATGCATACGGTAGGAGACTTTTGTCTGATCGCTCACAGCAAACCAACCTAGTAAAGGTACTCTTGACTAGTACCTCTTTCCTGATAACGGCGATACGTAAATCCTTTCACCATATTAAGAATATTTACGGGTACAGATTGGCATGGAAAGACCATACACTGACGAGTGCGGAAGGACATTTCTGAGGCCTTTGTCCTACAGTGGACTAGTACCTGCTGAATTATATATATATATATATATATATATATATATATATATATATATATATATATATATATATAAATAAATAAATAAACACACACACACACACACACACACATATATATATATATATATATATATATATATATATATATATATATATATATATTATGTGTATACATGTGTGCGCGTGTGCGCAAGCGCTAGTGTTCGTGTTAAACTAACAAACCGGAAATCGTAACCCAAAAGATTGAGCACCGCTGCGAAATGATTTCTCATCACCCTATTATAGAGTGTACATGGGTGGTGCGCGTGTTGATTTGAACCCACTGCCGTAACTGTCAGACAGCGAGCACCTCAAACAGGAACAATAAGGTGGAAGCTGCCAACCCCGTCGCTGACCTGACAAGGTCACATCTGCAGTGAGCAGCTTGTAAGTTAATGGATGATAATATTCCTCAAAAGTAGATCTCCCTGCTGGACTTGACGTCACGGGGTCCACTAACTATATCTAACTACTCTTGCTTGAGGGTACACTTGGGCACACTATTCTACCTTATTTCTCTTCCTCTTGTTTTGTTAAAGTGTTTCTAGTTTATAAAGGAGATATTTATTTCAATGTTGTTACTCTTCTTAAAAATCTAATTTTTCCCTGTTTCCTTCCCTCACTGGGCTATTTTCCCTGTTGGAGCCCTGGACTTATAACATTGTGCTTTTCCAACAAGGGTTGTAGCTTAGAAATTAATAATAATAATTATTACTATTATTTTGAAGGAAAGGCTTTGGCTAGTTGGCTGCTATAATGGTCTTGTGTTTGAATGGCGTGTCTGGTTTAAAACACAAACGCTAAACACACGGAAAAAAAGGTAAGGGTAGAAAAGACACTTTAGCTATGGTAAGCAGTTCTTCATGGAGGACACTACAAAAACAAACAATTGTTCTCTAGCACCTGCACCATGGCCTTCCACTGTCTTGTGTTAGAGTTCTCAGGCACACAGCTCTATTTGTTTCCTTAATTCTCTCCCTCACTTTGTTTATTGGAGCCCTTGAATTTATGGCATTATGTTTTTAAAACTAGGGTTGTAGTAGTAGTAGTAGTAGTAGTAGTAGTAGTAGTAGTAGTAGTAGTAGTAGTAGTAGTAGTAATAAGAAGAAGAAGAAGAAGAAGAAGAAGAAGAAGAAGAAGAAGAAGAAGAAAAAATAATAATAATAATAATTATTATTATTATTATTATTATCATGTTAACAATTTCAATACTTTAACAAAAACACACTAAACTAAAGGAAAAGGGTTCATGAGAATTACATTAAATAGTTAATATGAACAAGAACAAAATAAAACGTATGAAATTTATCACTACTAACTATTCATTATTATAAGAAAGAAACCCCTTATAAAGGGTAATCTTTCTAGAGAGAAACAAACGTATACTATACACTCTTGCAACCAAAGTCATTTTACCTCTTTTAACATATCATTCTTAACAAAACGGCAATGCAAAAGGGAAAAATATTTAAAGTCAAAGAAACTTTAGCAAAAAGGAAACATAAGAAACTTGGAAACAAAAGAAATTCTTTAAAGCGTATTACTTCAAACTCCTAAGACAAACTAAATCTTTGTCCTTTCACAAAACTATGTATCATCATCATCATCATATCATCATCATCATCATTATCATCATTATTATTATTATTATTATTATTATTATTATCGTACATCCCTCATAATAGCACGAGTCTATAAATAGTGGAGCAAATCCGCATTAATATTTCTGTAAAATGTGTTAAAATCAAAATACAGAGCTTTCGAGATCTTGTTCAATTCTCCTTTTCACTCTGAATCAAACAAGTTCTCGATAACATCTCTTTGAGTTTGAATTTTAATACATTTTACAGAATTATTTATGTGAACTCGGTCCCCTAATAATAATAATAATAATAGTAACAACAACAACAACAACAACAATAATAATAATAACAATAACCTTAAAATATCTTATAATCCACCTCACAAACGAGAGATCCAAACCACGTCTTATCAGCTAGAGAGACAACATTGAGACCAAAGAAGCAATGCACGAGGGAGCAAATCAAGATTAAACCCTTTTAGGAGAAATTTAAGCAAGACTGGCATTTGCTAACTTAATTCGACTTGTACACCAGCACTGGCCACAAGGTCCGTCAAGGTAGATTCTTTACCTAAAATCTTTCTTCTTCAAGCGAGTATCATATCTTCCCCCCTCCGCCCCCTCGAGAGAGAGAGAGAGAGAGAGAGAGAGAGAGAGAGAGAGAGAGAGAGAGAGAGAGAGAGAGAACATACATATTACCATTACTCTAAATACGAGCAGATTTTTTCCATACGGAAATGTTTCAGCTCGTTAGAAGGGTTGTCTTCACATGAGAGGATTTTTCTTCGCGCGGGCACGTAGTATCTAAAAGCTTATAGAAACTACGTGCTGCTAGGATTAGCAATGCACCACCTCTCCTAACTGATTTCTAATCCGTGTGGTTGCAATCCACCCCTGTTAAGCGAGCCTAACCATATTCATAACCACCTTCTAACTAAAGAAATTCTCTCTCCAAACACTTTTATCTAATACCTTGGTTCTTCCAGTCAGAAAAAACTCTTGCAACTTTGCAACCCACAATCATATTACCCTCATTCCAAACTATATCTATCTTGCTATCATGTCTAAACTATATCTCTATCCAAACTCAAAAAATCTTATCTCCAAAACCTAAGTATCCTACTATCCTCGAAAATGAGCAAAATTTATAAATCCGAGTAGTTTATTTGAACAAAAGCCAAGTGGATAAAGTCATGCGAATATATCACTTAGCAAGTAATAATAATAATAATAATAATAATAATAATAATAATAATAATAATAAAGATTGAAGGACGTAAATTTCAACGAGAACAGAGCCAGGAAGAGACAAAGCTTGTAAGTGTACAGCAGTAGAGGTCACTACATGCAAATCTATGCAATAATTAGATTTCCTATATTAGGTGGAGGGAAAGAAAGGTCACTGTCTAAGACCTAAGGTGTTATGTCATACCTCGCTAAGATACACTATTTCTTTGCCTGTTATTTACCTTCGTCATTACGTGTAATAACAGTGATGTCATATCTACTACCAGTAACATTGGAAAAAAAACTAGAATATTATACAAAAATGGATTTCTAGATGTCGACAAATGCTTTGAGGTTTCCAACTCGAAAAATTCAGCGTGAATACAGACAACTTTACGAGAGAGAGAGAGAGAGAGAGAGAGAGAGAGAGAGAGAGAGAGAGAGAGAGAGAGACTAGAAATGTGCAAGAACAGGAATGAAGATCAAACGAGTTTTTTTTTTTGCTAAGTGGAGACCTTCCCCCTTGGGCACCCACCTTTCCTCCTCATCCTCTGTTCTTCCTCCTCCTCTCTCGGCTGTCACTTTCCTTGGGCAATCCCCCCACCAACACCTACCCCGGCTATTGCTGATACAGCAATTCTTTCTCGTACCGTGACGTTATCAGGTAAATAACTGAGGAAACTTGAGAATAACTACAAGCTGCGCCAGAGATGCGATCAAACCCGATGGAAATCTAAACAAGAAAGAATGCGCAGACATTACGGACGGGATACTGGGTACAGAGGGTCCTCGGTAGAGCAAAGCGGGGCATGAGGTTTTCTAGCTGTCAAACGAGGATTAAACGAACGAAGACTTGAACTTTTAAATACGGATATAAAGATGGTTTTCCAGTCTTTACGACGCCTAATCGTGTAAAATATTAGTTTCTATTCATGCCATTTTTTTTCAGATTGATGTAATGTGGGAGGAATCATTCTACGGAGTTTTTCCACCTACGAAACCTGTTGCTACTAGATAATAAAAAATATTACGCTTAAAACTGAGGTAATTTCAATATGAATAACAATAAAACCTAATTACAATAAATAGATAAATGTCAATAGAAAAAAATCAATATGAAAGATATGAACATCAAGGACTTCACACCACTTAGAACGCATACACTCTCCTCTGCCTCTGATAATATCCCAGCACATATTGAAGTAGCAAGTAAGCTGTGGCATTTAAACAAGGAGCCAATAAGAACAGAGGATGCTCCGAGATAAAGAGGGATGGCCAATCAGCTCTTTCGTTACATATGCAGATGCTAGAATATATATATATATATATATATATATATATATATATATATATATATATATATATATATATATATATATATATATATATATATATATATACATATATATATATATATATATATATATATATATATATATATATATATATATATATGTGTGTGTGTGTGTGTGTGTGTGTGTGTGTGTAATCTTATTTGTAAATAAAAAAAAAAGTAGATATTTTGTACCAAGATATAACTCTTGCCGAAATGAACCGGTTTACAAGATTATAAGATCAAACCCAATTTCTACAGGAGTTCAACAACGTAATCAAACAGCATGTATGCTTTCTAATAACTTTCTGCATGTTTTATTTGGACTCTATCACTTGATAAAAAAAGCAAAAACTGTTTTCAACACATAATAAATACTTTCTATTTGTTTTTACATTAAGTGTACTAAAGTAAAGGCCATTATTTTCTTTGTATTATTGATGTAAGGATTTCTGTGTAAACCACTGATGCTACATTCCTTGTTTGAAGTTTTCATTTTATATGTGTATATGTATGTATATATATACATACATACATATATATATATATATATATATATATATATATATATATGTGTGTGTGTATACGCACATATATACATATATATATATATATATATATATATATATATATATATATATATATATATATATATATATATATATATATATATATATATATATATATATATATATATTTGCTCAAATTATTTCTTTTACTGAACGCAATAAACAATTTGTCTCCTAATACTTATTAACACCACAACAAAGTCCTTAAACTGTACACCTTACAATACATCGAAACACCTATTACTATCATGAGATGATGTTTTACAATGTACCGACAAGAAACGTAATGCTACTTGGAGGAATAAAACTATTTTCTTTTCGAATTTAATTAATTTAATCGAAAACTCAAGGAATCCCATTGAATTACTTTAAAATAAACAATCCCAGTTGAGTTACTTTAAAATAAACAAGTTATATTTCCTGAAGTAAATTAAATATATATTGCCAATAAAAATCTTGTTTACATGAGAGAGAGAGAGAGAGAGAGAGAGAGAGAGAGAGAGAGAGAGAGAGAGAGAGAGAGAGAGAGATTGATTGTCAATAAACACTTGAAATCATTCTCCTAAAATTGCCCAGTAACCTCTCCCTGTTGCAAACTTGCTATCGAGCATTGGCAGAATTGCCAAAATTATATAAATAAAAATAATACAGAATGAATTAAAATGGACACTTTATCCATCTGAAGGTGTAAAGGCCACTCATGAATGGCAGAGACAAGGGACAGTGACTTTCCCCTATGACGCAGGAAAATGCCCTTGAGACTGACCATATTACATATGATCAGTGCCCAAGCCCCCTCTCCACCCAAATTGGGACCAAGGAAGGCCAGGCAATGCTTGCTGATGACTCCGCAGATAGACCTATAGGCTCCACCAAAAGCCCCATCCTTAGCTCACAAGGATGGTGAGGTTGCAGCGACCAAAACAACTACCAAGTTTGAGCGGAACTCGAACCCCAGTCTGCCGATCACCAGGCCACCACAACATTACCTTTTTTAACGGAGTGTCTGTTCTTAATAATCGGATTAATTATGTAATTCTTACAAATGAAAGTGATTTTAACACTCTCAACCATACTCTGTTCTTTTGACCTCCTCCATAGTGAGATCAATTTTATAAAAATAAAACAGTCACGCCATCATGAGTTCTCTTGAGAAAAAAAAGAAAAAAGAAAAAAAAATTCCTAGTCTGCAGTTGATTTTCATGTACAACAACAACAACAAATGCAGCCGTTTCTATTCCACTACAGGAAAAATGCCTCAAACATGTCTTTATTCATGTCCGGGGTTTGGACAGTTTCATCACCACACTGGCCAGTGCGACTTGGTAATGATGGGAGACTTTTGTCTGATTGCTCACAGCAAACCAACCTAATACGGGTGTCCCTAATTAGTACAGCTTTGATGATCATGGCGACACACAAACCCTTTCACCACGTTAAGGTATCCCCAAGGTATTCATAAATATAAGAACTTTTTTAGGAAGTATGCTAGTAAGCGATAACATTTTTAGTAGAGAGAGCAATAAATTAGTTGCTGAAAAATTCAACAAAATATGCTACCACTGCAATAAAAATATTGCAGCATCTAGCAACTTTAGTCCGCATCAAGAATGAAATTTCCTAAGGGCGAAAATCATCATTGTGTAGCAGCAATACAGAACCATACAGTAAAAACAAAAGATGATGAAGCATCTGGCGGCTCCGTTGGAAAAGCTGATTACCAAAAGTCTAATAAAACTTCTAAAATAATAATTAAAAAAAAAACATTAAACAAATTTAATTATAATTTCAATAACTCTTATAACCATTATTATTAGAATTATCAGTTTTGTATTGAGTAAAATGTTGAAAGATAAAACATTTGTAAATATAAAGTATTGTATCACTTAAAAACGAAATAGCTAATAGGATTTTGTTAAATGGTACTTCTCAAATTATGTCAAAAACAAGTAGCAATAATAGGTATTATTATTATTATTATTATTATTATTATTATTATTATTATTATTATTATTATTATTATTATTATTATTACGGCTACAACCCTAGATGAAAAAGCAGAATGCTATAAGCCTAGGGGCTCCAACAGGGAAAATAGCCCAGTGAGAAAAGGAAACAAGGAAAAATAAAATATCTTACGAACAGTAACAACATTGAAATAAATATTTCTTAAATAAACTATACAAACTTTAACTAAACCGAGTGTACCCTAAAGCAAGAGCTCTTTAATCCAAGATAGTGGAAGCCCATGATACAGAGGTTATGGCACTACCCAAGACTAAAGAACAATGGTTTGATTTTGGAGTGTCCTTCTCCTAGAAGAGCTGCTGACCATAGCTAAAGAGTCTCTTCTACCCTTACCAAGCCTAGCTATCTTTTACCACTGGTCATAAATCTCGAAATATCACGCTTATAAAATTATGTTTTTTACACAGGTAACTCGTAAAAGCTCTTAATTTTCAATATATATATATATATATATATATATATATATATATATATATATATATATATATATATATATATATATATATATATATATATATATATATATATACCTTTCCAAGCGGGGATGCCTTAACGTGATGAAGAGTTTGCATGTCGGCAAAACCAGCAAAACTGTACATGTCATGGAGACCCATACTAGGTTGGTTTGCTGAGAGCAATCAGACTAAAGTCTCCCACTATCACCATTCTACAGTGGTTAGCGTGGTGACGAAATGGCCAAACCCAAGATATGAATAAGGACATGTTTGAGGCTTCTGTCCTACAGAGGCCTAGAAACAGCAGCATTTGGTATTGTTGTTGTTGTTGTTGTTATAATATTAATCTATATTTTCTTATAAAACATATTTTAATAATTACTACAACTACAATGGGCATATGCCAATGACACCTGACAGTATTACAGGAATCTAGATGAATACACATGACCAAAATAAACTGCAGGTTAAATGCTTTAAAGAAAGAAGAGAAATTGATTCTTCATTATTTTTTTCATTTAATTGAAACGGAAGGACTCAACCTGTATCTAATGACACCATTACCCTTCCCGAGATGCGAATCTTAAAGTGATTCCCTTACTATATGTCGAAAGCATGTATAAAGGAGCTGACCCAGCGAGTGGGGGTCTTTCAACCATGGTAAACGCTAGTGATTCAAGGAAATAACTTGGTTGCAAATTGAAAAAATACGCAAAAAAAAAAATAATCTTTTTCTTATTCATTTCCTTTCCTCCCTTCTCTATTTTCCTTGTTGGAGTACTTAGGCTTATGTCATCCTGTTTGACTAGTGGTGGTGGTGGTGGTGGTGATGATGATGATGATGATGATGATGATGATGATGATGATGATGCTATTAGTAATTCGACCCCGCTCAAGCCTAGAATAGATTTCATTAGTGCTCACTACCTACCAGTCCCTACGAGCTAGTGATGGAAAGGGTGTGGGATCCTATATGGTAGGTTTACCTGTAAAGTTATAAGCAGTCATTGCGTGGCTTTCCCTTGCGGGAAGAGCAAGCTTAGGCACTTGATCATATGCTTTTATGGTCGGTCTCTATAACATAATTATCTACCTTGCCTTTGCCACTCATGACGGCTTTTAACCGTTTGGTAGACAAACAACGAGGAAAATTCAGGATAAATTACACAAGCACTAAAACCGCTAAAATTAAGAATTTCAAATCAAAATCATTTTGAAAATTACGGAGAAACAAACAAAACTATTATTTTCATATAATCATCATCATCATCATCATCTACTACGTCTATTGACGCAAAGGCCCTTGGTTAGATTTCGTAAGTCGTCTCTATATTGAGCTTTCTTCCACATTCATCATTTCCTACTTAACGCTTCATAGTCCTCAGCCAAGTAGGCCTAGGTCTTCCAACTCTTCTAGTGCCTGGTAGAGGCCCGCTAAACGTTTGGTGAACTGTCTGTCTGTCTGTATAGATTGCCTTACCTTGTCTTGGGGAGTGCGAAGAGCATGCACAAACCACCTCCATCTATCCCTCACCATACTCTCATCCACATACGGCACTTTAGTAATCTCTCTTCTAGTTTCATTTCTGATCCTGTCCTACCATTAATAAAAAAATAAACTTTCTCTATACTAAAATTTAGTAAATGAAAAAAGTTGAAAAATATTCTACCAAACAGGTGTAATTAAGTGTCAGTGGAGAAGCAATATAGGACTCGAGAACAAATCAGCAAATTCAATAATGTTGATAACAAGGGCGAACAATGAAGACTTCCATTTCAAAAATAGCTGAAAAGAGATAAACCTTATAAACAAGATCATCTAAAAGCCAAATGAAACTTCGATAGAAAAGCAACTCGAAAACCTGAGAAGAAAAAAAAAAAAGGTTTGTACAGGGAAGCTATCCAAAAAGATCTATCACCTCTCTTTTTAAAAAAATGTGAGATCTATTACCTCTCCTTTAAAAATGAGAGATCTAATACCTATACTTTTAACAAATTACACATCTATTACCTATCCTTTTTAAAAATTAGACATCTATTACCTCTCCTTGTAAAAATGAGAGATCTATCAAATCTCCTTTTTAAAAAAATGAGATCTATTACTTCTACTTTTAAAAAAGAGAAATTTATTACGTCTCCTTTTAAAAATGAGAGATCTATTACCTCCTCTTAAAAAATTAGAGATCTACTACCACTCCTTTAAAAAAAATGAGAGATCTATTACCTCCCTTTTTCAAAAAAAGGAGAGATCTATTACCTCTCCTTTTACAAAATGAAAGATCTACTACCTCTCCTTTTTAAAAATGCGATCCGATCAATTCCCTCTCCTTTTAAAAAAAGGAGAGATCTATTACATCTTTTAAAAGTGAGAGATCTATTACTTCTCCTTTGGAAAAATGAGAGATCTATTACCTATCCTTTTGAAAAATGAGAGCTCTATTACCTATTCTTTTGAAAAATGAGTGATCTATTACCTCTATTTTTAAAAAATAAGAGATCTATTACCTCTCCTTTTAAACAATGGGAAAATGTGAGGAAATAGACCGAACAGGAAGAGGAACTCTATAAATCCATTGAGCCTCAATCATTCGTAGAAGGTCAACGGCGATGTAAACAAACCACCCACGAACACCCTACGAGAAAGTTCTCCAATCTCCAGAAACTTCTCCTTCCAAAAATATTCTTTGAAACTCCAGAGTTCAGATCCTTAACATCCTTTCAGAGCCTCTTCATAGGAGATAAAATCCGAGTAAGCATGGGATAAGGGCATGTGAAAAGTTATGCAAACCTTAGTAAAATCATTCAAATACACATAAGGGACCGAAAATACACTTCCACATACGTTTCCTACAGAGGGGTTGCATCAAGTAAAACATGATTGCAGTTAATGGAACATTTATTAATATATATATATATATATATATATATATATATATATATATATATATATATATATATATATATATATATTCAAATAAGCCATATATTTTTGATACATTAATGTCTGGACTCTCTTAACGACCTCGGGATCACAGCTCCAGGCGAAATCACACAAAGACAAAAGCTTGTGACCAGCCGGGAGTCAAACCCTGGTCCGGCAAACTTGTAGAGACAGTAACTACCACATGGTAGTCACATCCTTTCGAGAAAGTGTTGAACCAATAAACCCAGAGAGAGAGAGAGAGAGAGAGAGAGAGAGAGAGAGAGAGAGAGAGAGAGAGAGAGAGAGAGAGAATTCTCTTTATTCAATAATTCATACTTATAGAGTGAATTCTTTATCGTATGTACAACAGCCCTTTCTACTTGCAAGTAATTATAGTGACGTGGCTTTTTATCACTTCCTTTTCTTTATACAAAAGGAATTAGATAAACTTTAAATGAATCAATCAACTGCACAAGATCTTAGAAATGGTTAAGTACTTCTTTCAACAACTGACCTTGGGTTCATCCATGAAATTCCACACCCAACAACTTAACCCTACAATTCCTCTAATGTGAACAGGGAGGTCATCAACTCTTGGGCATCCTTACAAGCCACCCACAACCCTTCTCTCTCTCTCTCTCTCTCTCTCTCTCTCTCTCTCTCTCTCTCTCTCTCTCTCTCTCTCTCTCTCTCTCCAAACAACATTCCTCCCCTCGTACTTACCACCTTGTTTCGGCCCCTTTAAATCCAACAGCCTCCATCTACTACTACGCAGCTCATGCACAGCTGCACAAAACCAAAACAGTAAAATCTCAGGGGAAACAGAGATAAATCAACTGATTTCTGCGGAAAATATATACGTATATGATGCGGGATATTAAAAGTGGGAAAATCTACAATAAGCAATCAATGTAAAAATTATTATGGAGGAAATAAGTCTCAAAATGGCGTTGTAAGAAAAACACGAGGTGTAAGATGACCCACAAATTGAAAAGAAAATTGGAGCACTCAGTAGAGAGATGCCTTCGCCACGCCAAGCAGTCTTAATTTGCTTTAAACTCCACTGCGTACTTGTACGTAGATGTATTTTCTTCAAAATCTAATGCATTTGTGTTTGTGCCATACCCCATATAAGCCTAAAAATTAAATGAATGAGATCTCTAGTTTGTGCGTTATGTTCTTCACAAAATATCAACTAACAAAATATTTGCAATTTACTCAACACTGTGATTAATTTCAAAGTACTGTTGTGTACTTGTACTTTGATCAACTTTATCCAAAATATTACATATTAAACCTTGTGTCATACCCAACATGAATACCAAGTTTGGTCAAATTCGGTACCGTAGTTTTTGTGGAAAGTTGTTCACATAGAAAGAAACTAACAAACTGACAAACAGAGGAAACATAAAGAGATGAATACATATCACTTGCAAATTCTTAGCTTTTGACGAAAGTAAAAAGGGAAGATAAGGAATAAGAAATGACATAACAGCAAATTAAACATGGCAGGAAAAAGTAAAAATAATAAATGAAACTAAATATAAACAACGCTATGCTGTATGGATCTAGAGAGGAAAAGAAAACCTAAATAACAAAAGGGGAAAAACGAAATAAAAATAAACAATAAAAGATAAAACAAATACGCAAATAACTGTAAAAAAAAGTAATAATAAACACATGTAAATAAAAAAAACTGCAATGCAACACATTACCTAATAGTGACACATTTAAGCCATTTTGTTATGACGTTTCTCCTCCTCCTCACAAAAAATCTCTTCTTTTCAGACGCATTTTCATCAATAAATTGCTTCAGCCATCAAAAGTCAAACTCTGTCACGCATCCGCAATCAAATAACCGCAAACTCTCAGTCAAATTCATTTCGCCCTTTGTTTTGCCCGCTTCTTTTTTGGCGCAATTTCCCAGAATATGACGTCATGTGGGACACGCAACCAGTGACGTCTGTTTGTACACACAGACACACACACACACATATATATATATATAATATATATATATATATATATATATATATATATATATATATATATATATATATATATAAATAGACAATTTATACATATGTATATATATACATATATAAATATAAATATATATATATATATATATATATATATATATATATATATATATATTCATATATTATATATATATATATATATATATATATATATATATATATATATATATACATATAGAAAATGTATACATATATACATTCATAAGTAGCCTATATATAAATGTATATACATATGTATATATAATACACACACACACACACACACACACATATATATATATACATATATGGCAGTAACAACTAAACAGGAAATCATTCTTTTCGGTCTTAAGTCCCATGAATCAGCATTATTCAATTCACGTTACCCAGCACACGCGCAAACAATGACTTTCAAGTGTTAAATAAGCAAAAATCACATTAAACAATGTAAATAAACTATATAAAATATACTAAACATATATAATCAATCACAAACCATTTCAGCTTGCTAAATTAAAAGTAATTTTCGAAACAATCATTATTACGAGCTTAACCGAACATTTGATTTCCAAGAATGATATATTGTTAATTTATTCTCATCATTTATTTATTTCCTTATTTCCTTTCCTCAATGGGCTATTTTTCCCTATTGGAGCCCTTGGGCTTAATAGCATCTTGCTTTTCCAACTAGGGTTGTAGCTTGGCTAGTAATAATAATAATAATTTAATAAAGAGATTTGACTATAGCAAAATCAATACGTATGTAATATGCGAAATGTAAAATGATGACCTTGAAGAGTGTAACGCCAGTTACAAAAATTAAATGACCCAAATTGAATCCACGTTCATATCTCTCTCTCTCTCTCTCTCTCTCTCTCTCTCTCCCTTTCATGTAATCTAGATCAAAGGAACAGTCAATGTAATTAGAATTAACGGCAATTTACACCCAGTTAAAATGTCTTAAGACCTTTCAATATTCCATAATGTAGTAAACTAATATAATCTACTTCATTTCGAACTCGGCATCACAATTATTATAACAATTATGACCGTGATATATGATAATTCATCAAACGTCTTGTTCTAAAAGAACTATCTAATTTATGATCTCAAATCTTCTAATTAATGAGCTTTATTTGAACAATGATTAAAAAAACAATACACGACTAAGTATATATATATATATATATATATATATATATATATATATATATATATATATATATATATATATATATATATATATATATATATATTATAAACACAAACTTCAACTGAAACTAATTTATTTAGGGTTCAAGACCAACTGAAGTATACTGCAAATTACACACAATATGATCTTTTTAATTATCATGACAGATACTATGACAATCTTCTCCCTTGAATACAACTGTACAGTTGGACACAGGAATTCCTAGTACACCTCGCTCAGAAGAAATACATCCAGCTACACCCATACTCCGCTACGAGTTCCTGTGTTAAGACTAACCCACCAACTATGCCATCACTACCTACACTATCTATTTGGTTACTCGCCGCGGAGTAAGGGTGGGCCAGGGACTCCTGTGTCGAACTGTACTTAAATTCGATCGTAGCTCTGCAATTTAACCATTCATATGTTTCATAGTTTTCTGTAAAAGAGTGGAGTGACATACCAATAACTGAACCCCTTTCAAGCACTTGTCCAGTAGGTCAAGCATTTACCTTCAACGAATTCAAATAGAAGCCTTCCATCACCCTCCAATAAGAACTCATACTTTGTACTAAACCGGTTTATCGACTCACTAATTTGACTAATTAGTCATAGACCTGTTCAGTAACAACTATTAATTGCTTTCTTTTGACTTCCCTGATGCCTCGTTCCGCTTGTCAGTCATCAATATCCTGGAAAGATTCCTTGAAAAGCTAGGCGTCGCCGTGACGTCATTCCTCGACTTTTGAGTGTAGAAGTTTTGTTTATAATAGAATTAATTCCAATGAACTCCTCCATGCTGTGACAGCTGTTCCCCTCAAACAAACTACAGTAAGACGGGGAAAACATTGTCACTCTTTAAGAATTGATAGCTCAATCGAGTTCAACAAAAGTGCAAACAGAAGGATCTATTTATGCTAAACAACTTTCAACGTCAAACAACCGACCTAAAAGGGAGGGGAGCCGATCTCTTTTTCTCTAATGGACCTATTAAACATCGGACAAGATAATTATAAAATGACCAATTAACGTCGACCATCATTAATCTAATCCTTGAGTAGTAATATAAGGGCGTGTACGTAAGACATCAAAAGATAAGGTAATAGCATGCAGTCAATAACCCATTATTATCAGTAACCGACAAAGAGTTAAGGCAAACAAAAGTTGCTTGGATACGAGAATAGTTGGATATAAATGCCTTTGTTGAAACCATTCTTTGAAATCACATTGCTCAGATTCACTATCATTAAACACCTGAATTAGTTATCGCCTTCAGTTAGAATGAAAGATATTCCTACCGTTGCAGGGTAATGTACAACGTAATTATATACTACAAACAGACAAATATAGACATAATCATCAGTTGTTATTCCTAAGACATTCTTATACCAAACTGCAACACCATAAAATGCCATAGATAAGATTGATATTACTTCACATGCAATTACATTGAAGTACGAAACACGACCGAAACAACAAAAATGGATTCATGAACAGACAAAATACAATAAATAATGCATAACATAACACTTCAAAATAAGAATCTGACTCCCAATGTATAAAGTAACGATACAAATAGCACTTGACATCACATACCTTGAGATGTATAGTTCTGGTCAGCATCTCGGGCACGGTCTGAAAGAAAACTAGGCGTTTTATTTTTTTGTTAAAACTGAAGACAAAAAAAAAAAAATGTATGATGAAAAAAGTATTTATTATCTAATTGCTTGAATAAAGTATTAATAATTTCAATAATTATTATACTGCTAATTTCATTAATTCTAGTAATAATAGTTTTAACAATTTACATATTTTTTTCAATAAAATTCAGTAGAATTGTAAACCTTTTTATAAATCTATACAAGGTATAAGAATGGATTCTAAAAACTATGTAAGAATATGTAAAAAAAAACTAAACTAAGTTAAAGGTTAAAAGCTTGTCACTTTTAAATACTAATCTAGCCCCAATCAAAACAGGATTTTCTATTAATTAATATTACTTTATTAGTTTAAGCATCAGGGGAAGAACCCTATTTAAATTGACAATTCAAAATAAACATTATATATATATATATATATATATATATATATATATATATATATATATATATATATATATATATATATATATATATATATATATATCAATAATTGGGTTTAATTTCCTTTGACAATTTATCATAAACTGTAGAAAAATAAATAAAACAATAACAAAGGTTTGACCAGATATGAAAAAACAATTACAAAAAACACATTCGACCAAAGACTATTTCCTCGAATTGTTAAAAATCATGAAAAATATTAAAACTTTAAAAAAAACAAACTGGCCAGTTTCATTTATTATTGAGCACCTTCCCGTAAAATTTTCTATTTGTTTTACACTGATCAATTTCCCGAAAACAAAATAACACACAGGGTCAAAAAAGTACAGCTGGAAACAGGAATTTCTGGTATATCACGTTCTACGGAAGTGCGCCTATCAACACCCTTAACGCCAGCCACCTCTACAATCTCTTCCTATTCTATCTGTCTGGTTACTCGCCGTGGAGTAAGGGTGTGAAAGGGTGGCAGGAACTCATGTGTCCAGAAGCACATTAAATTCCTAGTTCACTTTCAGGTATTGTAATAATACTTTATTACGAAATATAAACATGTTTATTAGTGCCTTAATATGAGACTGCAAGGCATCCTGGGTCATTTCATAGATAACGAACCTAACGGGAACATGGTGTATTAACAATCCTTTGAAGTACAACATATTACATCTATGAGTTGTACTGCCAGTTATATGCACGGTTCCAGCGGTATATTAATATCTCCATTCTAGATTATTAAGAACGTGAATTACTCCCTGAACCCGCTTTGTAATACAATGCACTGAACGAGAAAGAGCGAGGAGCCATACTCAAGGAAATTGCTATTTGATTAAAATTTCATATAAAATAATCAATATCTTGATTCACTTCTAATGTGCATTTTTATCACATGTCACTTATCAACCAACAGACTTATTTCTGGCATGAATCCCATCTCCCCATATGCCCTCAATATTACATCTCCCCTCTTTTTACCCGCAGCCTCCCCTCACGAGATGCTTCCTTCTCAGGGGAAAACTTAATGGGTGATGAGCATTTCACTATCAACAGAAGTAGCCATAAGTAATTTCATTACACATATCTGGCTTGAGTATGAAATCATGGTATCTAAGGTCTTACAACTAAATGCAACACACACACACACATATTATATATATATATATATATATATATATATATATATATATATATATATATATATATATATATATATATTCTCACGCACTAGTGATGCGACCCATCCCTTTCCCAAGCCCTTTCCCGTGTACCCGATCGACAGGGAGAGCTGGGCGTGACAAGAAATATATATATATATATATATATATATATATATATATATATATATATATATATATATATATATATATATATATATATATATATATATATATATATATATATATATATATATATATATATATATATATATATATATATATATATTCAAAATAACTACGATTTTCTCCTATCATGTGAACATTCACAGCTTCTCAAAATATAATAAAACTTGTGGATTTACATTAATCAAATGAAAATTTTCAAGAATCATCAACAAAAAAGGTGCACGTACTTCATTCATTTAGTATATTAGCGTTCGTCGATAAAACAAGGATAATCTCCAAGTTAAATATTACAATTCCTACTCAATATAAAATACTAAATACAAAAATCTAATATACACATACCTTGGTGGGAATATCTTATGGGATGAAAGGGTTTACGTATCGCCATGATCAGCAAAGCTGTACTAGTCAGGACCACCCATACTATATTGGTTTGCTGTGGACGATAAGACAAAAATCTCCCACCATCGTCAATCCACACTGGCCAGCTTGGTGATGAAAACTGATAAAACCCTAATCATGAATACAGTTATGCCTGGGGTCTTCGTACTGTAGTAGAAATGAAACGGCTGCATTTGTTGTTGTTGTTATTGTTGTTGTTGTTGAATATTGAGCATTTAAAGTAGATTGAATAAGAAACTCAAACAAAACTCCCAAGACTAACATACGTAGTAGATTATACTATAACCTTGCCACCAAGAAACTCAACATCTACAATAAAAATCATATTCATTACTTTTGGCCACTTGAAAAGATGTTACTACAACGCTTTATTTTGACAGTATCTTGAAATTCACAAAGCAAATCGATTCCCACTTCACCATTCAGCCAACCTCAAACAGAATTCCTGGTAAGGCATGTCATGAAACCATATTGAAGTTCTTTATAAACCTCATAACTTATAACCTCTCATCTTACAAAAAGGCTGTTATATGTGTTATCTGCCTAGAGCCAGTTGCGTGCCTTGGTCATGCACCTTAATATCGATGTTCACTACTGCTGCTACTTTAACACATCATATCAATGATTCAATTAATGTATCACAAGTGACCTTTCAAATTCGTTCTTCAGAAAAAGTTTTTAGTTTTACCTATATCGTTTACCCTCTCAATCAGGACTAGATCCAACATTTTTTTTCGAAATTTCCTAATGAACGTAACAAAATGAACAAACAATTATATAAGAAAATACCAGTGCTATTTCTCTTGCTTGGGGATACACTCAGGCTCACTATTCTACATGTTTCCTTATTTCCTTTCCTTACTGGTTTATTCGCCCTGTTGGAGTCCGTAGGCTTATAGCATCCTGCTTTTCCAACTAGGCTTATAGCTTAGCAATCAATAATAATAATAATAATAATAATAATAATAATAATAATAATAATAATAATAATAATAATAATAATAATAATAAAGTTATTTAAACATTTCGTTCTGATCTTGGCAATAGAAAATCCGCAGAAATAAGGTCCTCTGTATCGACAGAAAATATCTTTTTCAAATCCTTACGTTTGCTCCCCATCTTTCACACTACTCTCCAACTATTATGGAACAGCTTCATCCTAATCCTCAACAGAACGCTCCTTTTCCAATTGACTTCACGAGGACAACTGTTTTATCCACCCTTTTAGACAAAACATTAATACAGCAAGACCTCAGATTTGTTACATAGTATATCTTAATCACTAAACCTTGGCTACCATAAAACTGCAGCAGAAATGTCGAGGTACGAGGTGGTGTGATTAATAGGAAGAAAAAGATAAATCACTCTTTTCAGAGATGCCTTGCCTTGATCATGTAGAGAGAATGGAGGAAAAAAAACCCGTTGAGAAGCACAGGAAAAATAGAGCTTTAATAGCAAGACCTACAGAAAAAGGGTAGGTTTTGTTTAATACCCAATAAGAGATTGTTAATATTGAGTTGCATTCAACACAGTGATGACAAGACACTGGTATATAAATATGAAATAACCAAAGATGTGAATGCTACCCCTAATTATATATATATATATATATATATATATATATATATATATATATATATATATGTGTGTGTGTGTGTGTATGTATGTACGTGTATATATATATATATATATATATATATATATATATATATATATATATATATATATATATATATGTACGTGTATATATATGTATGTATGTATGTGTATATATATATCAGGTGTGTATAATATATTTGTACGTATGTATAATATTCATAAATGTATGTGTATATAAATATGTATGTATATGTATATATACTGTATATATATACATATATACATACACACATATTTATATATATATAATACATATATGTATAATATATATACAGTATATTCAATTAAATTATCTATTCAGATCAATTCTTAAATATACGCACATACAATTGAACCTTAAAACCAATTGATATCAACAATATCTACAAGTCAACCAAACGTTTAATCGTATACCAAAACAATCCAATAACGTCAAACATAACGCCTCTCCTCTCCTGTAGCCGGAAGAATAAATTCATATTAAAGAGATAAAACAATTAAGGTAAAAGAAATCACCTTAAAATTGCTAAAAGGACGAACTATTTTTTAAAGATACTAAGCCTTCTAAATTTACAGTGACACAGATGTGACTCCCCTCCTCGGCACCTACGGCTAAATGGAAAAAAAGGAGATAATCAGTTCTCTCTCTCTCTCTCTCTCTCTCTCTCTCTCTCTCTCTCTCTCTCTCTCTCTCTCTCTCTCTCTCTTTCAAGCGTGGGAGAGGATTTCCGTACCGCCAGTATGTGTAAAGGATTAAAGGATGGGATAGAGTGGACGCTTGAGACAAGTTCCACTTATTTCAACTGTTTAGCAATATATGAGGATTTTATTTCTGGATCAGCAATATCAATAGCATGAAGTAATACTGGAATGTAACTTTTCAATTTAAAACGCTTCAAGATGAATTGTATAGGCATTTTTTAAACTTCTACCTCTCGACTACCTTAACTCACAGATTTTCTAGGAATTTGCTGGTAAGTTTCCAGTGCACACATAAACGCACACAGTCTCTCTCTCTCTCTCTCTCTCTCTCTCTCTCTCTCTCTCTCTCTCTCTCTCTCTCTCTCTCTCTCTCTCTCTCTCATAACATTTCTTGTGAGCATTCTCAACAGCTCCACAGGCTTCAAACTTATCTCTGAATCGAGTGATGGTATGTAATGTTATTGGGTCTCTGAAACAACCTCCTAAACTGCCTTTGCACTTCAACTGTAAGCAATACAAGGCAACTCATTGGAAAATCCCTACAACTAGAAAAGAACTATATGACAGACCTCCGCCACGGCAGCTTATTCCTCAAGGTTAGAGTTAATTCTCTTTTACCTTGGACTTTCAAAATATAAACACTTCAACGTCTCAACATAAAAATCAATTCATGAAAGTTTCACTACTCTACGAGTAAAACTGTGGCCAGGTAGTTGTTCCTAAACAAACAAACAGACTGACTGGGGCTAAAACATAACATCCTCTCAACTTCATTGAAAGGAGGTAAAAACAAAGAAAAAACAGGAAAATTAAAGTTTCAATTATTAGGATAATAAAGACATATAAACGATGGTAAACAGAAATGTTCAAGAGAAAAAGATCCCACTAGAATCATCAATTATTTTAATCGAATAAAACTAGAAAAGAGAGTAAAAAGTTTGCATAACTAACGAATATAAATGCGTATAAAAACTAGCAGGGCACTCATAACAGAGACCTCTTTATAAAGGGAAAATAATTTGCGAAACAAACTAACGAATATAAAACAAAACAAATAATACAGGGCGCAATGAAAAAGAGGAATAAAAACCAACCATTAAAAATCAGGTACAATATTTCCTTAATCTAGAATGGGATTATACGAATCTCTCTCTCTCTCTCTCTCTCTCTCTCTCTCTCTCTCTCTCTCTCTCTCTCTCTCTCTCTCTCTCTCTCTCTCATACAAACACACAAAGTTTTGTTGAATCCAAAATATAGGGTAATCACAACTTTAGGTATAATTACTTACACTAGTCTGACATCCTACCCTATATTGCCCTAACTACAAAGTATGGAATACAAAAAGTACCAAGACCTCCTTACAATGATCATATAAAATGCACAAGACCAGACGATGTTTTATATTCATTAATGTAATCCTAAATCACCGTTTGACAAGGCAAGAAATGTATAACTCTAAAACATTACAGGAACAAATTAACTTTACCCTTAAAAGAAGTTGTACTAGAGTAATAAAAACGAGACACGGACCTAAAAAAAATACTTCTTATCCTAAAATATATGCTATTGTTTAGGCAAGCATCTCAAAATAAAATAGTTTATGATACTTCGACCGTTTTCTTCCTTAACGCGGATGCCGTTTTCTTTCAGATATACATACCACATTAATTCATGGATGACTCACATAAATATACCATTTCCAACGCGTGTGAAAAAAAATTACTAAAACTCTTATTGGGGTACGCATTGTGCTACACTAGTAGAATCGTGGTAACTTGGTTAAAACTTCTAGACTAAATGACTGAAATAAAATACAACGAACACGAAACTAAATACATAACCTCAACGAACTATCACTACCATAATCTATCATACCCACTAAATACGACTACCATAGGGGCTTGACAATAGCAACATGGAATATAAAAATATTCAAAACAAAGAACTGTCCAAATTAATATTTTTCACCATGATACGAAGTAAATATCAAATAACAAACAAATAACACTTGTTTACAATACTGTGAAAAAAATATGTAAGACAACCTTTCTTCCATAATCATAACATTGCGATACATCAAAAGTCACCCTTGTAAACTATTTCAGTGTTGCATCATGTTAAAGAGGGACTCACCTAAAACTCTTTCAGAATTTGTATCATATTACGTAGTTACCGGAATAAGACTCCAACCTAACCATTGTGGATTTCAAGTTATACGTGGACAAGCACCCCCAAAAATCTAGGTGTTTCGAGTCCAAATGTTCTTTACTCTAAGGAAAATTAGACTTCATTCTAAAGTTGGGCAAGAATTGTCACAATATTATCGAAATAATTCATGTAATTAACAGTTATTGAAAAAAAATTATGCACTATTTACTTATAAAATGTATTCAATAAAACTGAACATTACCAAAAATTTGTTAAATTTTCCCCTACCTTTGACTCCATTAATTCATTTAACAACTTTCAAAAGAGAGAATTTTTAAATTACCTTCCTACCGTTACAAATACTTGAAAAAATGCGCATATTCAAAATCACAAAGGGTTCGAATCCCGCTCAAAATCATTAGTTCCTTTGGTCACTGCAACCTCACCATCCTTGTGACCTAAGGATGGGGGATTTGGGGGAACCTATAGGTCTACCTGCTAGGTCATCAGTAGCCATAGCCTGGCTTTTTTTTATCCTAGCTTGGGTGGAGAGGGGGCTTGGGCGCTGATCATATGTAATATGGTCACATATGGTCAGTTTCTAGGCCACTGTCCTGCTTGATAAGACAAAGTCACGGTCCCTTGCCTCTGACATTCATGATCGGCCTTTAAACCTTTAAACAAATACAACAACAAAGGCAGACTTTTATAGTTCACTGCACGACAAAGAGCTGATATGTCTTTGTTTGGGTCTGGGATTCGGCCATTTTCTTAACCATGCCAGCCAAAGCGGTTGGGAGACTTTAGTCTGATGGCTTACAACAAACTAACTTAGTATGGCTGGCCTTGACTAGTAAGGCTTAGCTGATCAGGGCGATACACAAACAATTTCCCCACATTAAGGTATTCCTACTCAGAATATGAATAAATAAGAAACTAAACACAGCATAAGTCACTTTCCACAGGATACCTTTTACTTAGTTTCCTTCCAGACGTGTCCTCAGCCATCAAAGGAAAAGAAGGTATAGGATTTGGGTTCTATGCCCAGATATCAAAGGTAACAACAAGGGGTGATAGAACCACTATAGCTAAGGCGAGGCTTTCATGAGACCTTTATGAGAGGAAATGTGTCCTGGGGCCAAACAAACCTCAAACGATAGTCTCTGTTTTCTCTTTTGACACAAAGATGGAGTTTCTCACATTTTCTTTGACCCAAAGTAAGGGCTCTTGTTACGGGATATGCCTTTGTTACGTTGTGGACAATTGTAACACTCTTTCGTTGTTACAATTAACGCATCATTAAATTTTTTCTCACAAAAAGTGAAATCATAGTTACATGCATGCCATTATTCCTACATTTTAAACTATGCGTACAACTTGTCATAAACCTCAGGATTACTTTAAGACGAATGCCGCAGTAGGCTACTAGAAACGACCATGCTGGACTGGGGTTAAGTCCCGCTCAATGTCGCTAGTTTCTTTGTAGTGTCTGCATCCTTGCCATCCTTGTAAGCTACGGAAGGCGGGGGAGAGGGTTTACGGAGGCTATAGGTCTACCTGCCAAGTCATCAGCAGCCATTGCCCGGCCCTCCCTGGCCCTAGCTTGAGTGGCCATGGGGCTTGGACGCTGATCATACATACATACATACATACATACATATATATATATATATATATATATATATATATATATATATATATATATATATATATATATACATACATACATACATACATACACACACATACATATATATATATATATATATATATATATATATATATATATATATATATATATATATATATATATATATATATATATATATATATATATATGGTCAGTAGTAGGGCTTTACCTTACTAGCTCTGGCATAGTCGCTGACGCATGCCTCTGCCATTCATGAACGACCTTAGAGCTTTATAACATGCAACTCGAAACTTTTTTTTTTTTTTTTGCCAAGTCCGACACCTATGAACATAGATGAATAAAAATCCAATAAATACATAAAAATCAATAAGCAAATAAATGAAAGTTAAATTTCAAAATCAACTACAATGAATACTACCGAAAAAAAAAATAGCAAGGTAAGAATTACAATCTTCAAAATCGTTTAAATCATGCGATCAAAGTGAAACTCAGGTATCGGAAGACCGTAAGGACCGGTGAATGACCTTTGCAGACTTTGTTTACCATTGTTTAAAAACGTCGTCAAGCACAAGGTCAACCAATCTTGGGGTCAACCTCATTGCCTTTGCCAATTCACCCCAGGCATCGTTTATTTGTTTATATAAATGTGAGCAACATTACACAAAAACCACAGTACTGATTTTGAGGAAATTTGGTAGTCATGTTGGGTATGACCCAAGAATGAATTTGTAACATTTTGGGTATAATAATACAAAGTACAAGTACGCACCGGTACTTTGAAAATAATCAGTACATTGAAAATAATCGCAATGTAAAGCAGATGGCAAATATATTGTAAGTTTATTTTTTGTTTGTGAACAATATTAAGCAAACAATCCGGAACCAATTTCAAAGAAACTTGGTGGACATCCTGGGTATGATCCAAGGGTAAATCTGTTTGATTTTGAGGAAAATACATCGAATTACAAGTACACAGAGGAGCTGATAGCAAAATAAGACTGTTTGGCGTGGCAAAGGCTTGCTCTCAACCGAGTGCCCCTCTAGTTCATTCTGACTGAAGGTTCACTTTGACCAGTTTCCGAACGGTACGTCCTTAGCAAGGTTACTTTGTGTTTAAACTCTCTTTTATATTGCCGTTATTTTAACAGCAAGTACTCTCGGATTTTTTCTTTTTTTTTTTTAAATTTTTTCTAAGTTCATGATGAAAAATCTTCGCTCCTCTAAAATCAATTTAATTTCAAGAATATCTTATGGTTTATAAGTTATAAATTAGTTTATAAGTTTTTATAATTAGATGTATTTTCCTAATTCCTCTTAAGAAAAGTAAACCTGCCTTGAATTTTGGTATCGAATCGAAATGTCTAAAACGGAATGTCTCAACAAAAGTCTACTTTAAAATCCATATAACGTAATTGGACGAAGTGTGATATACGTGGACATTTAGAAATAAAAATAAAATTAATCAGCAGAATAATACAACGTTCATACAATTATGAGTGTCCTTAATCTTAAAGTAAACTATAGTAAATTTCTTTATGCGATGCAGATTTGCACCGACTCGCAGCGGTGCCTTTTTAGCTCGGAAAAGTTTCCTGATCGCTGATTGGTTGGACGAGATAATTCTAACCAATCAGCGATCAGGAAACCCTTCCGAGCTAAAAGGGCACCGCTGCGAGTCGGTGCATATCTGCCTCGATAAAAGAAATGGACTATAGTACAGTACTCCTTCGGGCAACGCCAATACGGTTTTGATTGGTTGATTTGGAGTTTTCTGGCATCCTGGCATAATACTGTTTTAAATGTTTTATTATGGTTTAAATGTCGCTCATGACTGGCAGAGTCAAGGGACAGTGACAAAGGTCTCCAGGATAATACCAAAGAAACTGACCATATACCCATATGGTCAGCGCCCAAGACTCTTCTCCACCCAAGCTAGGGTCAGGGAGGGCTAGGCAATAACTGCTGATGACTCAGCAAGTATACCTAAAGGCTCCCCCCAATCGCCCCCTTCCTTATCTCACAAGGATCGTGAGGCAAAAACTACAAGGAACTACCACGCTTGAGCTTCACTCGAACCCCAGTCCGACAGATCACCAGGCAGGGACGTTACCATTAGGCACCACAACCCCTAAGTTCAGCAAAATAAGATTAACATGAACTATCATATTCTTCTTCTTTGTCTGCATCTTTTCCCACATTATGTGGGGTCGATGTTTCTGGCCAGCGTTCTCCATCTACCTTTGTCCCACACTTCATCATATGTATGTCCTAGCATTAATTCTAATCTCACAATTTCTACTGGCCATATTGTTTTTGGCTAATTTTTCATGGCCGGATGCCTTACCTGCCGCCAACCCTCCCCATTTACCCGGGCTTGGGACCGGCACAAAGTTGAGGCTGTCTTTTCCCCTCAAATGTAAACAATCCAAAGCCCATCCGACAATTCCAGAAAATACAATTCTACCAATAGTGGAATGTGTGTGCCTTTGCAAACCCTCAAAAGACTGCCGCTCGTCTAGTAAAAAGCGTGAGGAACCGGTGGATACATCCTACAAAAAACTGAGACTACCATTCTAACCTATGAATTTTCATTTCGGCCAATCATAAAGTCAATGCACTTCTCAGAAACGGATGTGCATGAGCGCTATGAAGAGAAAATAGCAGTTGTAAAATGACGGATTACATAGTCGGAAGCAAAAGGCGAATCGCTTCCAATCCAACAAGGGATTCTACGAAATTTGATCTATATATATCTTGAAATATCGCCGACATGATACCGATAGCTCGTTCCTCGTGCGTGAATAGATATCAAAGATTAATAGCAAGTGACGGACCTGCGCTTTTCTCACGCGAGTTGTAAGCAATTCGTGCCGGCTGTCACTCGAAAGGAAATCAAGCGGAATCATCGTCGGCTTTCTGTCAATCAAAAGCAAAACCAACGAAGGCAATGAATATACAATAGATAACGAATGCCTTTATTCACGACACAGTTCAATGGCTGCGAGTGTGTGGTGGTGGTAGTGGTGGTGGGGGGGGGGGGGGTTATGTATTATCAAACAACCGTTTAAAAGTAAACAAATCAATGAATAAAAGGTATAATGTAAAAGACAAAGCATTGCAAGTCCCCTAATAAAACCATCCGGCTTTTCAAAATAAGGTTGTAACTATGCTAGTAACTGTAATGGTAATAATAATAATAATAATAATAATAATAATAATAATAATGATAATAATACCTAGAAAAATACTCTAAAAGGGTACAGACCTCCGCCACGGCAGCTTATATCTCGAAACCAGCTTGCCTTTCCCAGAATCAATTAATAATTTCCGGCACTTTACATAAGGTTAGAATCCCTGCGTATTTTATGATCAAAATTGTGGCTGTATGATTGATGACCGGAATTTGACCTTTTACTTGACCTTGGACTAAACCTTGAACTTCGACCTCAACAGCTCTTTAGAAAACAGCTTAAAATCCCTGCATGGTTCATTACTTTGCGACTAAAATTGTGGCAGTATGGTTGATGACAAGAATTTGACCTTTTGCATGACCTTGACCTTAGGGTCAACCTTGATCTTCGACCTTAATATGCATAAATTGGCGTAAATATTCATACAATTAAATATGAAAGAAGTTTGAACTCTGTGACAATGATGTCCAAACTTACGGCTGATTACGTGAACTGGCCATTTTGATTACCGGTGACCTTAACTTTTGGCTTTGGCCTTCCAAAATTTAACCATCAATAGGTTTTCCATTTACATAACAGTTAATCCCTGAAAGTTTCATTACTCTACGATTAAAATTGTGGCAAGGGGGCTGTTCACAAACAAACACACATATATACAAACGGGGTAAAACATAACATTCTTCCACCTTCGTTGGCGGATGTAATAATAATAATAATAATAATAATAATAATAATAATAATAATAATAAAAGTAAACACTGGAATACCTAGCACGTGCAACGGCATAATAAACCAAGTACTTAAATCCAAGTTAAACCAGGAAACACTGAAAGGAGCCACATGCATATGGACAAGAATGAAAGGAAACATGATCATAAAATAGGCACTATTACGCGTCTCGGCCACCTGGTAAGACGAAGAAAAACAGAACCACCAATTTACATTTATTTTCCTCTTTTTTTTAGTATCGCTGGTCAACAGATTATAGATATTTACTTTAATATCCGTATAAAGTAATTGGGCGAAGAGTGATATACGTGGACATTGAGAAATAAAAATAAAAGAAACAGGAAAATAATACAACGTTCATACAATTATGAGTGTCCTTAATCTTAAAGTAAACTAGTATTCCTTCGGGCAATGCCATTATGAAGAAATTATAAGGCTTCTAAAAATCGCACAGCAAATAATCAAGTTTCATTCCAGCTGTGACCTAGTTGTGGAATGATCTTCCTAATCAGGTAGTTGAATCGGTGAAACTTCAAAAGTTCAAACTTGCAGCTATTATTTTTATGTTGAACAGGCTGACGTAAGTCTCTTTTTAATAATTTTTATGTTGAACAGGCTGACGTGTCTCTTTTTAATAGTTTATATATGAAAGATCTATTTTAATGCAGAGTGCAGTGCAGTCGACAAAATTAAACGAGTCATCAAAGAGATATCCCGCAAGTGAATCTTTATGTGTAGTTCGCTACTACAGGAAATTAAATGCTCTTAAAGAGGACAAAACTAATGAAAACTTGAGTAAAAGTTACAGAAATTAGCATGCTTTACAATATTACTTTTTACTATGATCTCTTTGAAAACAACATCCTACCAGAACGACGCCAACATATGTTCAAAATCACAAATGATAAATGTCGTAGCAACTGTTGACACATACAAGTCAATAAAATCATCAACCATAACAATTAATTTAGACTCGTCAATCAGACGTTTTGCACCACCTGAGAAAGCGTGGGCGTTATGTGAATGCCAGCGAGTGTGTGTGGGCGTGGGTGTTGGTGGATGGATAGGAGGGGCATCCCCATCCCTTCCCTCCCGCATGCGTTGGGAGGCCCTCTTCGAGAGAATATAAAGGAGAGCAGGTGAGCTTGCAAACCCACGTGGTGGTTGGTCGACCTCCCGCTAACACGGATCAAGTCTTGTTTCCCCCGTTCGGCCGATTCTGAGTTTTCCCGTCTTGCTCTTCGGGGTTTGAAGGAAAGCAGCACCAACGGCAGTAACACCCGGTTGCTAAAAGAAAGAACCATCTGTGCAACAGAAAGATACATAAAAACAAGAACATCAGCCTTTAGCCACGTTCCAAGAGGCTCCCGCATCGGCCCTAGTTTCCAAAAACAAAACAAAAATAAATAAATAACTTTGGTTCTATTTGTACTCTATACATGTCATTTTGAAGATTTTAATGATACCAGTTGAAGTGCGAGAAGGAATCCAGCCTTGAGACATTAAAAAACAAATTAAAAACTTTTTTAAAGTAGGACCCGACAAACGAAACCCGACTGATAAGCGAACAAGAAGTGCACCGTGATAGGCTTGTCCAACAAACCACGCCAAAGATATATCTTAAATCTACTGTTATAATATAAGTGACAATATGATGAAGGTGAGTGATTAACTGTAGAAAAAAATTACTGATGAATTACATAAATAAATCTGATTACATTATGGTAAAAAATCGTTGCACTACACTCCAATAAAAGTTATTTTTTTCTTTTACTACAGTAAACGTTTTCTGATAATGTATTGCTTGCAAAAGGCAGCGGACAAAAAATGGTCTTCCAACGACTTTGGTTAATTGTGCCTGTGCCTGATGGTTAGTCGATTAAGGTGGATCGCAGCCAGGATCTTAAACGAGTGATTAATAAGTTTTGGGAACTAACACTCGTATGAAAAATCTAGATTATATATACATACGTACACACACATATATATATATATATATATATATATATATATATATATATATATATATATATATATATATATATATATATATATATATATATATATATATATATATATATATATATATATATATATATATATATACATATATACAGTATATATAAATGGCCGCACGAAACACGATAGCGCTTGGTCAAATCTTCGTTTTCACTTTTCCTCCAGACTTGCAGTCATCTTGAGACATCGCACGTTCCAGTGATTAGTCATACATACATACATACATACATACATACATATATATATATATATATATATATATATATATATATATATATATATATATATATATATATATATATATATATATATATTTTAGCAGTAATACAACTATCATTAAATACAATAATAAGAGAAATTATAATTATATGAAAAATAAACATGACACAACTCCTATCCTTGACAACAAAAATTACAGGACAATTACAGACTTAGGATTTTTTTATCTTGACCCCAAACATACCTTTGAACGAGAACAATATTCACACTTAATAGAGTAAAAATGTTCCATAATTCAAAAGAAAAAATCAGAATGGTGAAGGAGACCCAATGTTTATTTTTCAGTCTTAATTACTTTGAAAGCTACAATTGCAAAAAAAGGAAAAATTTAACCTATCAACGAAGAAAGCAGTTAGAACACTGAACTACACGTTGTTTCTATAACACATACTCGAAAGAAGATAAATTTAATCTAAACAGAGCAAAAAAATCTGCCTATCGATAAGGATGAAGTTACACAGCAATGTGATACAGTTCCGCCAGAGAGAGAGAGAGAGAGAGAGAGAGAGAGAGAGAGAGAGAGAGAGAGAGAGATTCTTGTCAGGAAACTATGCATGAAACATGCTAGGAACTTTATAATGGTTACCCAACTGTTATAAAATGGATATTTAATCAAACCTTTAAACTGACATATTTTGTAATAGTAAAACCGTCTGTTTACAGAAACATAATAAGGGTTCTGACATCACGACCATAAATATTAGATATACATCATTAATTATCACCAGTATATAATGAAGAATTAGTGTGTGGTTATACAAACACACACACACATATCAAACACACACATACACACACACACACACACACATATATATATATATATATATATATATATATATATATATATATATATATATATGTATATATATATATATATATATATATATATATACACACACACATATATATATATATATATATATATATATATATATATATATATATATATATATATATATACACACACACACACACACACATATATATATATATATATATATATATATATATATATATATATATATATATATATAAAACTACTTGGTCTCACCCCGTCCTTCGGGAAAAAGAACTAGTCATACCCTAGTGAGATGAGGTACCCTCGGGGAAAGAACTAGTCATACCCTGGTGAGATGAGGTACCCTCGAAATCACAACTATCGTGATGTAATTAGGAAAGGGGGAGTGGGTGGGAAAGGTTGAATCTGTGTGTCCGTGTGTACCATATCTATCTAAATATTTAGTCGTCATTTTGACGGGTCGCGTACACTAGTAAAAGATAAAACACGAAAGTAGATAAAAAATAAAAAATTCACGAATATATATAAATTAACATACTGAAGTCCAAGCACTAACTCAGTCGGGTATTATAAGACCCGAAGACCAGATTCTAACAAAAGAAAAATAATATCCAAACATAAGTAAGAAATAGTTAACTGATAAAAAGCAATGCATTATGTTCAAACTGTCGTTCAAATGATAAGACAGAGGGGACGAACAATATAGCACACTAGTGTAAGCGACCCGTCAAAAATGACAGCTAGATATTCAGGTAGATATGCACGCACACGCACAGGCAACCCCCTCTCACCAAGGTATGACTACGCCCTCATCTCCTTATCAGACAAGGGTCCAGGAGAACTGAGCATGACCAGATATATATATATATATATATATATATATATATATATATATATATATATATATATATATATATATATATATATATATATATTTGAGCTCAAGCCATGTCGTCCTGATGGAAGGTTCCTAATAGTAGCTTCCAAGGAATATATGAACTACAGTGATGTTTCCAGAGAATTTACCTTTAGGTCTCCAGAATTCTAACTCCTGGCGCGAGTATCCTTAAAATTTCTTTTAAGGATATCGCATAAATCAGGGGACGTATATCTTGATACGACACAGCGATCTTCACCCGGAATAGCGTTTTCGCCTCGAGGGGGAAGAGTAGCAAATTTGGAAGGGGAGCCGTTATCAATGTTACCCTATTTCCCATACTAGTATTGAGTATCAAAATGGTGGTCATTCCTAATTTTGTAACGAATTCACACGGTGTTCCTGTTGATCTAACCTTTTCGATCGATTTTGTGAGGATTATTATGCAATCTCCAGCTTCTTTCGCCTCTGGAAAGTTGAGTATCGATTCTTTAGTGTATATAATTTTAGCTCTCTGTTTCACAGTGAAATTAGAGTAATTTTTTGTACTTAGGAGCTAGGCCTGTTACCGGAGGCGCCATGGGCGCTGTCGTTCGTTAGGCATGTATTATTTAGTTAGCAGAACGACTTTCCCGGTTGAAATAGCATTAATAAATTATGAAAGCTATTTAGGCATAATTATACTTGTAAAGATATTTATGGTATGCATAATTTTCCTCTTTCTTTGTCGATCGTATACGTTTAGAGTTTCATTGATTTAGGTAACCGAGATCTCGTCTTGCCTGGGTGATGTAGTATACTTTCAGACACTTCCCCGTTTACCCTTGTGTATCGTTTTATTGATTCTAAGGGGGATATTATGTCTCCTAGAATTATATAAATCGATACTTGTCTCCTGTGGAGAGTTATGGGTAATCCCTCTTTCCCTCTAAGTGCCGCCGCAGGCGGCAACCCTTTCTGGTCTTGCCATAGAGTAGTTTACTCCGGCTTGACTAGGCTAGGGTTTTTCTGTCTCCCACCTTTGCCAGGGAGTGTCCGGCTTTGGCTTTTGACAGAATCTCAGAGTATTCAGTCTTTTGCCGTCGGCAGGGCGGCAGGGTGAGTAGTCACTCTCCTGCAGGCTTATAGCCGCCGGCATAGGAGGCTAAGCCTCCCTAAACCGCACCTGGTGTGGTGGTATGTTGCCGCCACCTTCTCCCTGCGGTTTAGAAGACTAGTCCTATGCTGGCAGACCCTGGGCTGAAGAATAGACATTCTTCTACAGCCTAGGATGGTGCTGGCACTGAAACGATTCTTTCTCCCTTGTTGAGAGGGGGCGGCAAACCTGCCGGCCCCTCCTAGCATTATTTCAGCAGACCCTTGGTTGAAGAATAGACTTTCTTCTGCCGCCTAGGACGGCGCCGATACTGAAACAGAGTTTCTCCCTTGTGTACTGGGGCGGCAACATAGCCGCCGCCTTCTACGCTTTATATAGGACACTTTTCCCTGCCCCTCTCTGTCCTTTTAGCTATGGCCGTTGTCCCGCAATCTCGCCGCTCGCCGGCGGGATGCGGGGCCGGCCGAGCTCCTACAAAGCAGCTGTTTAGTCACTCAGCTTTTCCTTATGGACAAGGATCCGGGAAGGTTGTACCGGCCATGACGGCTGCTGGTGAGAGACCCTTCTGTCACCAAGGTTCTTCAGTCCTCCCTTGGACTGTGCTGTCCACAAGTCCTGTAATCGGGATACTAACCCAACTGGCAGCAAGCTGGCCGGGCCGGCGCCGACAGGTACTTACTCATTCGGCGGCATGCCGACTGTACCAGTGCCGCCGGGTACTAACCAGCCAGCTATATGCCGGCAACGGTACTTGTGGAGTGATGGAAGCCTGAATAATGCATTCTACCCTTCCATTTGAACCTTCGTTCTGGGGGAAGGCAGTAAGTTATATACTTACATCCTAATTTAGTGAAAACATACACAGTAATAAGGCAGTCCTTCACTCCATGCTTTCTCTCTCTCTATCAGCTAGTATGCCGACCGGACTGTGCCGTCAGGGACTAGCTATGTCGGTTATATGCCGGCTGAACTACAGTATATGATTATACAGTAGTCAGTATATTTGCAGTAAAGTACATACTGCAGATAGAAAACTATTGTATATATTATACAAGTAGTTATTTTCCAATATATCTTGGATATCTTTGCCCAGTCTTTTGCTGAAACCAATCCTATATTGAAAGAATAGAATTTCTTCAATACTCTGATTAGAAATCAGTTTACATTTTACCCAACAATATTAAATAATTTAGAAGGGCCAGTGGTATTACACTTTCTATCCTTAAAGGTTAGAACCCTTGTCTCTGAGCTTCCCTGATCAGGAAACTCTATGATTTTAATATTGGAAGGGAAGGTCACAGCAATTGGCTGGGTGGGATACACAAGTATGTGTTTTTTCTAATTTCTAGTCCAGGCGGCGACATGCCGGCCGGACCGTGCTGCCAGGTGCTAGGCATGCCGGCAGCACACCGGCTGAACTACAGTATATGATTATACAGTAGCCAGCATATTTGCAATATAGTATATACTGCAAACAGAAAACTATAGTATTATTATACAGTAGTTAATTTCTAACATATCTTGTGTACCCTTGTGCAGGGTTTTACTGAGACCGAACCGATATTGAAAGAATAGAATTCCTTCAATACTCTGATTGGAAATCAGTTAATACTTACCTCACAATATTAAATAATTAGAAGGGTCAGTGGCAGTGTACACTCCTTCTATTCCTAGGTGTTAGAACCCTTCTCTTTCGAGTTGCCTTGATAAAAGAAACTCTTTATTTTTAATATTGGGGGGAGGTTACAGCAATTGGTTGGGATAGATACACAAGTACGGTATGTGTCTTTCACTATTCCTTTCTAGCTTACTATCCTAAGCTATAATAATTAAAATAGGACTGATAAAATAATTGTTTATCAGGTGAGATAAACAATTGTATATTCATTCTGTTTTCCCTTCTTTACAGGAGGAACCCCAGATGAAATGTGATGCAGTCTTCTGCAATCTTAAGAGTAAGTACTTTTACGGTCATAAAGCATGCAGGTCACATGCCCCTGCAATATTGGTACCCCCAAGTCTGCAATATCTGCCGGACTGTAGTGACTGAAGGTTTTGATGATCCCAAGTCAATGGAGTCTAGGGATGCGGCACGTAAGAAACTACACAAATGGGTAAGAAGGGTTCAGAAAAACTCTCCGGGACCATACCTACCTAACGATAGGATGCGTAGCTTACTGTTCCCGAAAGCAAGTAGTGAAATGGTGGTGCCCCAAGCACGACTCGCACCTCCCTGCGTACAGATTGTCATCGAGACGGAGGGCAGGAAGGTACCTATGGAAGAAGATGATGTCGTGTCGGAATTCCTTCCGTCTGTACCGGCCCTTGAGCCGTTAGCCTCGACGTCTTCACCTTCTACCCCTCTATTAGACAAAATGAGCCAGTCTATAGCCCATCTTACGGGTTTAATGGAAAACTTTCGCAAACAAGGCAAAACAAAGGGAGCAAAATTCAAAAGATAGCTCCGTGAAGCTCCACTCATCGCCTCCCGAGGGTCATTCAAGCGACCCAGAGACCAAGACCTCCCGACATGCTCCAAGACCAATCCCTAGAGGTATGCGGAGCTTATGCCGATTTTGGACAGCAAACTCTACATCTCCGAGAAGATGGGAGCTGTCCCCTTAGACGAAATCCAATTTTGGCCAAGCTTTAACGCTTTCCCTGATTGCTTCATTCGACTGAAGCATGAACCAATGTCAGAAAAAGAGACGAAACCAAAGGAAGTCATGGTTTTCGACCACGATAAGGCACAGGCTCTCTTGTCAAGTAGCCTGAGAAAGGAGGGTTACTCGGTGTCGAAAGTGTCCGCCTTGAGTAAGAAACACCCTAACTTTCTTGTTCCTGCTTCAATAACATTCCCCTTTACGTGGAAAGCATTTAAATTGGTTGCCAAGGCAGTGGAGGCAGGCAAACCATGCCCTGCACTTAAGAAGTGCAGGCCTCTGTCACTAGCCTTGCCCATGCAGGAGAAGGATTGGAAGGAAGTCCACTTAACCTTCTCAGTAGGGAAACTGGACGCGGACATCACTGGACGAAAGTTTAGCAAGAATCTTCCTAAACTTTCTGACTTTCTCTTGTGCAAGGAACAAGAGACAACGGAGAGACTTGCGGCCTCCTTATCCCTACAAAACTGCATAGAGATGTGTGCAGCCCAACGAAGTACCCCAGACATGCTCATGGTCCTGGACAGGATGCATATGGCCACCTTAGTAAAAGACCTATATGCCTTTATGAAAGTTAGGAGAGCCTGTAGAGACTTCGTGTTCGCTGCTGCGACAGTGAAACATGAACCCAGGAAGCTGATATCTTCCAACATCTGGGGTAAAACCTCTTTCCAAGCAAGGTAGTGGAAGAGGTAGTTGAGAAAGCCACCACGGAGAATAGGAACCTTCTCCAGGAGTGGGGCATCTCTTCAAAGAAGAAGCCTTCCCCAGATGTGGGTCCCCAACCTAAAAGGAAGACAAAGAAGTCTAGACTTTTTCCTCGGTCTGCTCGACAACATCCCACAGTTTCTATGACCGCGGTGCCCCAGGTAAGCGATCGAGGAGGTAAACCTTCTGATCAATCGAAGCAAAGAGACGCTTCTGGTAGGACAGAGGCTCCAATAGGATCGTTGGACCTTCGATCCTTGGGCCCAAGGTCTAATCAAGATTGGACTAGAATGGAAACTAGACATGTCTCCACCATCATTTCTTCAACTCTTCCAACACTCCAACCCCGTATTAGAAGAGTATACCCTGTAGCTCTGGAGCATACAGGTTATAAGGAAAACAAAGTCCATCAAATTCCAGGGAAGGCTGTTTTGTGTTCCCAAGAAGGACTCAAGAAAACTCAGAGTCATTCTGGACTTGTTGCCACTCAACAAGTTCATAAGAAACAACAAGTTCATAAGAAGCAACAAGTTCAGGATGTTAATCCTTCTACACATAAGGACCCTATTACAAAAAGGGGCATTCACAGTCTCGATATTCCTGACAGATGCCATTTCTAGTCAGTCGCCCCCTCTCGTCCTACCTAGGATTCAAGTTACGGAAGATAAAGTATGTTCTAAGAGCCATACTCTTCAGACTAAAGACAGTCCCAAGTATCTTCACGAAATTGATGGACGCAGTCATGCAATAACCATGCCTAGAAACAGTAAAGGTAACAAAGTACCTGGACGACTGGCTGGTGCGGGCAGCACCCGAAGTGGCTGGTCTGCAAGCATCCAAAGAAGTACCCCAGTTCCTGGAACATCTGGGATGCAAAACCATTGGAACCTGAGGTCATATTGTCTCTCCTTTCCCTTACGGAAGAAGGAGATCGCAGGGTCAGTCAAGAGACTACTGTAATCCGACAGGATTTCAAGACGCCCAACAGGAAAGAGTACTGAACTCTCTCCAGTTCGCAGCAGTGACAGACCCAGTGCTAAGAGCACAGCTGAAAGATGCGTCAGGAATCTGGAGAAGATACGCATCAAACGCTTGAAGAGATCCAAAATGAACGATATCGGTCTTACCTTGATCACTTCTCATCCCATGGTCAAAGGCTAAAAGCCTAATGAGGACCGTGCCCTTGCAACCATCTCGACCATCAAAGATCATCCACACAGATGCCTCGACGGAAGAATGGGGATTTCACTCCCATCAGAGGAAAGTCCAAGGGAATTGGTCATTTCTGTTAAAGGCCCTTCTCATCTACATTTTGGAAGCCACGGCAGTCCTGTTGACGTTGAGGAAACTCTCTCCACGCAGATCAGCCCTCATCAGGCTGATCTTGGACAGCGAAGTGATAGTGAAATGTCCGAACCGACAAGGCTCGAGATCGTCCTATACAATCTAGGTGATATTAGCCATCCCTTACCTAAAGAGATGGCACCTATCAGCAGTTCACTTACAAATGATCCGCAGTGTGACAGCGGATGCTCTACTCAGGCTCAAGCCGATAAGAGTCAGAATGGTCCACAGACGCAGACCCATTCTCTTCCAGATTGGAACAAGTCCCGGAACTGGAGATCGAACTCTTCGTGAAGAGCGTCATCAAGAAACTACCTCAATATGTAGCCCCATACGAGGACCCTCTAAAGGAGATAACGGACGGCATGTCCCTAGTTTGGAACAGATGTACCCAGAAATTCCTGTTCCTTCCATCCAATCTCCTGCTGAAGGTCCTCAACACGCTGAGATCCTTCTAAGGAACGTGGCTCCCAAATAGCCCAAGAGCAACTGGTTCCCTCTAGTGAGGGAACTGAGGCTGAGGCTGGCCCTTGTACTGAACCCAGCACTATCTCAAAGGGTTCAGAAGTTAATTGTCTCCGATTCATCACAGAGAACCCAAAACTTTCATTTCATGATTTTCTCGCCCTAGCGGTTAAGAAAAAATTTGGGATCTCAGATGGCAATATAGACTTCCTAGAAGAATACAAGTCTAAGTCAAAGGCAATATGAATCGTCTTGGAAAAAGTGGGTTGCTTTTGTTAAAGCAAAAGGACCGAAAGAAGTTTCAATAGACTTCTGGCTGTCCTTCTTTATCCACCTTCATAATCAAGGTCTGGCAGCTAATACGATAACTACTTGTAAGTCAGCCTTGACTAGACCTCTTCTATATGCCTTTCAAGTGGATCTGACGAACGAAATCTTTAACAAGATCCCGAAGGCCTGCGCTAGGCTTAGGTCTGCAGCTCCTCCAAAGCCCATCTCATGGTCTTTGGACAAGGTCCTACATTATGCTTCATCCATGAACAATGAAGATTGTTCTCTCAAGGATTTAACTCAGAGGGTTATTTTCCTGTTCGCTATAGCCTCAGGGGCTAGAGTTAGTGAAATAGTACCCCTATCAAGAAATGAGGGCCACATCAAGCTCACAGAAGTGGGAGAACTGAATCTCTTTCCTGATCCGGCCTTTCTCGCCAAGAACAAGCTGCCCACTAAAAGATGGGGTCCCTGGAGAATCTGCCCTCTGAAGGAAGATGTCTCTCTATGTCCAGTAGAGTGTCTAAAAGTCTATCTTCGTAGAACTTCAGACATCAGGGGAGGACAGCTCTTCAAAGGAGAAACCTCAGGATCAAACTTATCCCTAAAACAACTGAGGGCGAAGTTCACCTACTTCATTCGCAGAGCGGATCCTGACAGTACACCCGCAGGTCATGATCCGAGGAAAATTGCTTCATCACTGAACTTTTTTCAGTATATGGACTTTGAGCGTCTTCGCTCATATACTGGATGGAAATCATCCAGAGTGTTCTACAAACACTATGCTAAGCAAGTCCATGAACTGAAGCATTATGTGGAGGCGGCAGGTAGTGTATTAAAACCTGTCGTCTAGTGCTGCGATGAACAGTTAATTGATTGGGACTATCAATTAGGGTGAAAAGGTGTTGACACTTCCAGTGCGATACCTTTTAAGTCAGTGTCACCATGGTGACACTATGACTGTTCAAAATCTCAGGTATGGAATTATACAGATAACACTTGTGCCATGTGTATGTTGTACACAGTGTTGATAGTATACAACATTACAGAATTTATATTGGGAAAATTTATCAAAATTTTCAGCTTTAGTGTGACACTCATTTCTTCCCTTTCAGGGGGGAAAAATATTTTCTGTGTATGTTGCACGTATAATTCCTTTAACATGATACATTCGTTTCACTCGTTTTCCATTTAGTCATTAATTCGAAATAAATTACTATCTCGCCCTGCAATTTGTACATTATATATGACAAGAGTTCTCGCACTTATTTATTTAAGTAAACCTCATATCATTGTATGCTTACAAAAAATGTATATAGTTGACACTTATATTGTTCCGACAATATATACAAACCGTGAAACCATCTGTATATCGGGTGGATACTTATGTTTGTTCATACAATATATGCTAACCTTGAGGCCCCTTTTCTACTGTCTAGTGTGACTCTTCCCTGCAGGGGACAGGAAGCACTAACATTGTCTATGATTAGTGATAATGACGGATAACGGTAACGTCATTTGTCTCACTGGTCCGGATGACCATAGAAAAATTTGTCCCAAGGTTAAGGCACCTATGAAAATCCACAGATACAGTCCTTTTAAGTAATTCTCTGGTAAACTTCCATCAGGACGACATGGCTTGAGCCCAAAAAACGGATTTTGAGCGAAGCAAAAAATCTATTTTTGGGTGAGATAGCCATGTCGTCTTGATGGACCCGTCCTCCTTTTCTATAGAAAAGGCCTTGGCAGGATCCCTCTCGAAACTACTATATCTGTAGCACCATGCTCAATGCTACAAGGAATAACCGCCATCTTGATACTCAATAGTATTATGGATAACCTTCATAACGGCTCCCCTTCCAAATTTGCCACTCTTCCCCCTCGAGGCAAGAACGCTATTCGGGGTGAAGATCGCTATGTGTCGTATCAAAATATACGTACCCTGATTTATGCGATATCCTTAAGAGAAATTTTAAGGATATTCGCGCCAGGAGTTAGAATTCTGGAGACCTAAAGGTAAATTCTCTGGGAATATTACTGTAGTTCATATATCCCTTGGAAGCTATTAGGAACCTTCCATCAGGACGACATGGCTATCTCACCCAAAAATAGATTTTGAGTGAATATATATATATATATATATATATATATATATATATATATATATATATATATATATATATATATATATATATATATATATATATATATATGTGTGTGTGTGTGTGTGTATATACATATATATAAATATATATATATAAGTATATATATATATATATATATATATATATATATATATATATATATATATATATATAGGGGAGATAACTTTCAGAATAAGGAATGAACAGAATGGGAATACTAGAGGTCCCAATACATTCCGAAAATGAAGGTAAAAAAATACAGTTCAAGGAACAAAAATGAATAGAATGTACTGAATTCATGTCTTAAAACAATGCTCTTAAGGCATTCATTCAACAAAAGGAAAATCTTTTGTGGACCAAGAGCACTTAATCTAACGAATCTTAGTGATTATCGGAGGTCTACAGTTGAATAAACTATCACAAAGTTTAAGTATGTGTCAATTAACGTCAGTTTTCAAATCTTCGTTATACTTACACAAATAGCAAATGCAAGCCGGCTCTAGTTTACTGCAGGACAAAGACCTGAGATAGGTCCCCATTCATGTCTGGGGGTTTGGGCAGTTTTCATCATCACGCTTGCCACAGCGGAATGGTGATGGTGGGACACTTTAGTCTGATCGCAAGCAAGCCAACCTAGTATGGGTGACACTAACTAGTACAGCTCTGTTGATCATGGCGATACACAACCCCTTTCAATACGTTAAGCCGATATACCCACTCATATAGTTATATTTAACCTATCCAAAACCTCATCCAACGGAATTTTTTTTTCTTCCAACAAAAAATATACAATTTTTATTATTATAATTTCCATTCGGTACAAACATGACTATCTATATAACATGACTATCTATTTCTGCCTGTATGTCTGCTTGAACTTATGAATGAATAACATCCACATGTTTCCCCTTGACAGTTCTATTTCAACGTTGTTACTGATTTTAAAACATTTCATATCAATTATACATTACTTCTCATGCAGTTTATTTCTTTCCTCATTTCCTTTCCTCACTGGGCTATTTTTCCCTGTTGGAGCGTCTGGGTTTATAGCATCCTACTTTTCCAACTAGGGGTTTAGCTTGGCTAATAAAATGAACAATAATAATAATAATAATAATAATAATAATAATAATAATAATAATAATAATAATAACAACAACAACAACATAAACAGCGGTCATGGAACAACCTCTAAGGCTGACTACAATCTACCCTCTCATGTTGCTTTGATATATCAGTTTGTTCGAAAAAAAAAAAAAAAGTCGTTCAAAGTATAACAAAATTAGCATAGTGTTACTCATCATTCAAATCATATAAACCAATTAACAAATAAGTGCGTCTTTAAAAGGACGAGAGAGAGAGAGAGAGAGAGAGAGAGAGAGAGAGAGAGAGAGAGAGAGAGAGAGAGAGAGAGAGAGAGAGAGAGAGAGAGCATATTAGGTTGAAGTAAAAAGTAAGAATGGCCTATGAGTATGACGAATTTTCTGAAATAAAAAGAAAATTTATAAAGTAAATAAGAAATGGCAATGAATGATGGGTGAAGGGGAGAAAATAAAAAAACCAAAGAGAGAGAGAGAGAGAGAGAGAGAGAGAGAGAGAGAGAGAGAGAGAGAGAGAGAGAGAGAGAGAGAGAGAGAGAGAGAGAGAGAGAGAGCAAATTAGAAATGAATAAAATACTTCTGATCCCTGACTTTTCGAGAGTCCTTTTAAAGCTACGGTGAAAATACTAAACTTTGTTTATTACAATCTATCAACAATACTTTATACGCCTAAATATTTAGATAGATAAGCACACACATATTCAACCCTTCCCACAATATAACGCGGCAGTTGTAGTTTCCGAGTGTACCTCCAACCTGAGGGACGGGAGTGACCCAGTAAATATACGTCAGCGTGACCGGATATATATATATATATATATATATATATATATATATATATATATATATATATATATATATATATATATATATATATATATATGGACTTTAGTTCACTTAGGAGTCCCAGGCCTACATGGCTGAAGATTATGATGCGCGAAGATGGTGATGATGATGAATGGAGAAGTATTGAATTAAAAGCTCAAGATAGAGACGACTTTGCGTCAATAGGTGTACGAGGAGGAGCAGATGATGATGATGATGATGATGACAATATAGCTAGACAGGTGCTCTTTATTAGAGGAGACAGTTCAAGTCCAACTGAGTGCTACTTTATACCCAACGGATTTATTTCTTTGTAGGCCTAAATTTATCTATATAAATACGGGTGACTTTTGGTACAAGGCTATATCATACTAACAGGAAGTTTAGAAAACTAATTCAAAAACTATCTGCATGGATTCCTCAAAAATATATATATTTTTTTTTTTCATATAAAACAGAAATATTGCACTTTTTTTCACATAGATAAATATTCCGAAAGTTTTTTTCCCAGAAACAAATACCGAAAATTCAATTTTTTTTCTTCAGATAAACACAAATATTCAGTTTTTCTAGATAAACAAATATACAATGATTCCGAAAGTTATTTTTCAGGTAAAACATATATTCCAAAAAAAAATTTCAGATAAAGACAAATATTTTGAAAAAAAAAAAAATCAATCCAAAACGAACTCCAGTGATAAGCTGCTCTAGTCAAGATAATCAAAATGGATAAATATACTCTTCATGGATGAACTCAAAATCTTATCCCCGTAATTATATGATCTCACAATAAATCGTTTCGTATCAGGAGAAAATTAATATAATCTTACATAACTGAATAAATTAAAATTACAATTACCTATATTTGATACATATAAAATGTATTAAAAATCATATAATGACTATTCCATCAAAGCTCGTCAACATAGGTAATAAAAAGAATACAACATAAAGCTTATGAACCTAAATTCTAACAATAGAGAACGATATTCTAACAACAACAACAACAACAACAACAATAATAATAAGAGCAATCCAAGATTTCAGAACGCGCCAACAAATATTGCCAACATTTAACTGAAGTCTATGGACATCGCCTCCATCTTTTCATATGCTGACTGTACAGCAAATGGTGAAAAGTGCAATGTTGATCCAGAATCGTGATCTTGATCCGTATCACCTACAAAATCTCAAGCTTCTTCCGATGCTTAATATCGATCCATTATTGAAATTTGGTGAAAATTCGATATATCAATTTGTTTCAACGTAATTTTTAAAACTGTGGAAAATGCAAATTTGGATCTAGAATCCGGATCCGGCACCGAATCATCTCAAAAATTTAATGGGGTCGTCTATGGCCTAAAATTTATATGCGGTGAAATTTTCGACTAAAGCCGTAAGGTAGTTTTAACGTAATCCTGTCCACAGGCACTTCGACGTATAAATAAATGAATAAACAGGCTCGATTTTATAACCTCCTTGGTGGAGTTAATAGTAACAATAATAAGAATAATACAATACTGATAAAATCTAAAAGAAAGTAATCTTGGGTACTAAAGTGTGTCCTGCTTCGATACAAGGAGCAAAAATGTCAAATGCTTCGACTTCAGTTCAATATAATGGAATATTTCTTTTGCCTTATTTTACGGACAAGCCTTCAACTGGCACCGTCCACCATTTTTATACTATACCCAGAAGCAAATAAAAATTCGATATTATTCATGGGTATCTTAATACTGGATGATAATAATAATAATAATAATAATAATAATAATAATAATAATAATAATAATAAAAGTTCACATGAACACTTGAGTGTGGTAAACGTCTTAAGTGAGCATGATATAGAATTAGAATCAATAAATATGCCAGAAAGGTATGCTGAATCCAGAAAGGAGTTATTATTATTATTACTGGCTAAATTACAACCCTAGTTGTAAATGCAATAAGCCAAAGATCTCCAGCAGGGAAAAATATCCAAGTGAGGGAAGGAAATAAATAAACTATAAAACAAGTAATGAACAATTAAAATGAAGTATTTTAAGAAAAGTAACAAAAGTAAAACGTATCTTTCATATATAACCTATAAACACTTGTGTAAGCCTGTTCAACATATAAACATTCACTGAAAGTTTGAAGGCAAAAACAGAATGTTACAGGAAAAGATATTTCTCCAGTACTCAACCAACTGGGGCTATTATCCTAATTCATTGGGAACATCACTAATCAGCCAACTGAAGTCTTATCCTACTTCACTGGTAACTTGAAAATACGACCTCTGTCACTTGAACCAATTCTGAATGAAATGGCATCCAAAAATCCGATATCAGTGACTAATTTACATCAACGTAAGAGTCATACAACTACAGTCCTATAAATGAAAATGTATGAAATGATAAAGAAAGCTTCACTCGATATATTAAAGAACACTTCAAGATAAAACACTAATGAAACTACTATACGCGGATCATCATATCCCTGTATATCAACACAACAATTGCAGCAGTTTTTAGTCCACTACAGGCCAAAGGCCTCATACCCATCTTTATTCACACCTGGTGTTTGTCCAGTTTTCATAACCATGCCGACCAGTGCGGATTGGTGATAGTGAGAGATTCTCGTCCGATCGCTCACAGCAAACCAACCTAGTGTGGATGATCCCGAATAGTACAACTATGCTGATCATGGCGATACACAAAGCCGTAAAATTGTAAACCGTGTAAAGCTAAAGAAATAAAACACCGAAAAGAGTGAAACGAGCTTCAATATCAGGAAGAATTTCTGCAAACATTTTCATTCTTTACCCAAGATACTGGATGAATGTTGCATAATAGCGCTCTCACTGTCACCTATGAGAGTTAGAAGAAATAGACTTTTACTACCAAAGGAAGAATCAGCTGAAATTGACAACTGATGTGACCGGAATTGAAGATATGACGTACTGCGTTCTTTAAAAAGCGATGCAAAAAAGAGACAAAGCGACAATTTACTACTGTGAAATAAAATCCAATACGTTGAATTTTAATTCGAAACGGGATATAATAAAAATATCACAAAAGATCTCGCTATGTTCTAGTCTTGCAAAGAGAGAATAAAGAGAAAAGACTGGGAATCTTTCAATCAATATGGATTAATACAAATAACTTTTTATTTCGCTGCATTTATCACCCCCCTCTCTCTCTCTCTCTCTCTCTCTCTCTCTCTCTCTCTCTCTCTCTCTCTCTCTCTCTCTCTCTCTCTCTCTCTTAAAAAAATACATGTGAAACGAATAGGAAGATTTTAATTTCCAGTAAATATCCAAGGATATAAACAACGTGTGAAACCAATAAATGGAATTGATCTATCAACAAAACTATTTTCATTCCACTTCCCAAAACGCTATGGGGCTGCCCACACATCCTTCAAAAGATTGGATGCAAATTAAGAACGACGAATTGTATGTGCCTCTATATGAGAGAGAGAGAGAGAGAGAGAGAGAGAGAGAGAGAGTGAGAGAGAGAGAGAGAGAGAGAGATGTATATACATATATACAGCATATATATACATGTGTGTGCGTATGTGTAAGTACGATAAATACCTGAATTACTTTACTATCCTCTGAGTGATGCTAATAGAGCACTAAATACAACGTCCACTGAGATGGTTAAAGACATATGATGAAGGTTGTTTTTACCTATAAGCTGGTGTTACATCCAAATATAGTATGACACTTATGCATAGCATTAGATAAGTATATGTGAAGGGAATTGTTTAGCACAGCCTAAAAGCATTTTGTAAAATAATACGACTCCAATGTGATGTGTACTGTCCATAGAAAACAATGAAAACACCTAAATTAAATTTTTAATCTTTTTTTCTCTATCACAGATGACTTACAGTCTGTTTGCAGTGATATTAGCAACAGCCGCCATGGCAGCAGAACACCAAGCTAATGAGGAAGATTCTTGGCTCCCATCCTTTCCCAAGCCAAGACCAGAACGCAGCCTCCACACTAAAGACTGGGTTGCTCATGCCTGGCAGCCTGAGGCAAATCCTTTGACACCCTCCACACATCAACAATGGTCTGCAGATGATGATGTAAGGGATGTTGCTTGGGAGGCACAAGATCCCTTGGGAGAAGCTTTGAACCTTGATGAAGACCTCGCTAATCCAGAAGAAACGATGCTTGAGATAGTGCGACAGCCACCCAGTCGTCTTGGTTCTTTAGTGGATCTCTACAAAGACGTTTTTCACGGACTGAGCCCCTTCGTCGCTAATCCAGAAAACCAGATTCTCCCAGCCAAACCAGAGCGTCGTTCTGGACTGAGTTCTCTCGAAGGTAATCCAGAAAACCTGATTTTACCCGCCAAACCAGAACGACGCTCTGGACGTAGACCAGCTGCCTGTAGGTTTGGACCATTTGGATTGGTCTGCTGGAATGCTGCAAGGCGGGGTGCCGTGATGCGACAACGTTCTGCCCAGTATTCCCAGTAGCGAAGTACCCTTCAAGCTTCCCTTTGTTTCTAAACAGAGCACAACTACATACGCTTCCAAGGTTATTTAAATGATCCTATTATGTACTGCAATTTATATCAATTAATGTTTAAACACACCCTAACTGAATATTTGCCATTAACGTCAAGAATTACCCTTTTCTCAGGGTGCTTTTAAAAAAATTCTCATTTCTACAATAAACTTACTAATATCTGAGTATAACACAGAGTACAACTTCCTTGATTCTTATTTGTCACACACACAGAAAAAAATCACACTACTTCTATTCTTCCAAAACCAGTATAATTATGTACATTATTTTTAAATGGTCCAATAATAAAAAAAAAATTCTCACTACTTCTACTCTTCCAAAACCAGTATCAAAATCCTATGCTATCAATACCCAATAAAACATAAATTAATCAGTTTGTAGTCTTTACTTCATCAATAATCACCAGTCAACAAATTGCTTACACAGTTCTGAGATAGCCTTAATATCATGTTCCAGCATTGGAAATTTCATGTTTTTAAACCTGTGGAGACAAACGCACTGTGTCTTACTTGAATACCTATCAAGAGTATTCTTGTTTTTTGCCAGTTTCGACTGAACAATAAATAATTATGTCATACACTGGAAATACTTGTTTAAATGATTCCTTATAAACACAACATGATTTATCAATAAATGAATAAAAGATCTTAAATGTGCAAGTCCTCAAGAATTACCTTCAACAGCCAAATGGAAGAATATGGCATACATTAAGAATTATGATATGAAGCAGGCCAATTGCAATAAATGATCTACTTCATATAGGCCAAAGTAAATTTGAAAATCTGAACAAAATCCAATAATCAAATACCTAATACTGATCAGATATGAATCCTCTAGAAAGTTAATACAGAATTATTTTCAAAATAACACCCAGGATTCTATCTTCAACAAGCAGCTCAAAAACTGGAAACGGAAATAAAATTATAATAACCTAAAATAAAAGAAACTTAAAATTGCATGGCTTCCTTTGAAATACACTCCTAATTAGCATAATCCTTTTAAGGTGATATCAAGATTATTACAAATATTTTTTTGGGCTCAAGCCATGGCGTCCTGATGGAAGGATCCTATTTGGTAGCTTCCTTGGGTAATCACTACTAGGATTTTCCCAGAGAATTAAACCACAGGTTATCACAGAATTCTAACTTCTGGAGCGAGTATCCTAAGGGTTTCCCCTTAAGACATCGTGTATCAACAGGGGACACGCATGTATTAACGTGCCACATAGCTATCTACACCCCATATAGAGTTAACGCTTCAATATGGCGGACAGAGAGCGGCTGGGAGCTGAGCCGCAGCCAATCTAGATGTGGCGATATCGGTACTCGCGATGTAAACAGACGGACGCCATTGCTTTTGATGACGTCACGTCCGTCCTCATCCTTTTGCTAGTAGCTCGCTCGATTGGACGTATTTTTCCCTTTGTGCGACTTTATCTGCTTGCATCCTCGCCATGTCTCAACCTTCAGCTTCACCTTCTTCCGGAAAGTTGAGTACAAAGGTTAAAGTATTGTTTAAATAAGCTCTGACCGTAAAGTAAATCTTACTTTTCGAGATATTTGCATAATTGTGGCAGAGCTTTGCCATACCGGTCAGCGCCATTTTATGACGCTGCTGTTGCTTGCATGCCTTATTTAGTTAGCCGCAACAGCCTTACCGGTATATAAATTACTAATCAGCGCTATTAGTTATTTAGTCTTCATAGCTAGGAACTTTATATCGTGTTTTTGACGCATTAGTTAGGGTCTTCGCTGACCCCATACCAGTAGGCTTTGATTAGCCCCTAGGCCAGTGAGCCTATACCAGTGTTAATGCATGATATTTCAGTGATCCTAGTGTTTGTTATGAAGATTTTGACATTATTTTACAATACCATTGACAGTGATGCAAGTGTTTTTCGCCTTCAGGGACCATATAGGGGGTAGGTTATCTTGAGTGCCTTGCTAACCTAACCTTATGATAGGACCCCTATATGCTCTCTTCATTCCTAGACCTAGGGCTTCCCTCTGGTAATCTTGTACCCTATTACATGTGATAGGACAAGACTCCTCAGAGTACTGTATCGCCTCCCCACCTAAGGGAATGACCCCTCTCTTAGTGTTGCGGACCTTAAAGGTAGGATCACCTCCTTTAAGCTGAATCGGTCCTTGACCTTTTCCTTGCGATACGTCTTCTCCCTTCCTTGATTAGGGTCTAACAACCCTAATCCAGGTTAGGTTGGGAGGGCTGGTTTATGTACCTTGCTGAAATATACGCGTGCACCGTTTTTCAGTTGGTCCACCTACTATAGGTTAGGGTGAGCATCTCCCTTCCTAGGTGGCCGCTCTGGTGCATAACCCATCCTTTCTTATAAGAAGACCCTTTCCCCCCCCCAACCTATCTCTTGCTTAGCCTAACCTACCAGTAGGTTAGGCTTCATATGTCCCCTGTCCTACACTCCACCCTAGGCTGGAGTGCTGGACCCCGTGGTGCTCCCAGTGTTGTCCGCTCTGATACATAGACCCTCCATAGTGCTATTATAATTTGGTCGACATGAAGAGTCTCCACCCCTTCTTTGGGTACACCCTGTCCTCTCTTGGACTGCCTTAGCCCGGCCATTGCGGCCCCTGCTTAGGATGATAGATTCACCTCTATCATGGTGGTACCTTTTCCAGAGGTGTCTTGACTAGGCTAGTACAGCCTTGCCATCCCACCTCCATCTTTGGTGCTTGTCCCTTGCCGCCTCTACCCCGGCATTACCGCCGCTACGGGTGACTTCCTTATCCTTGCCGCCTTCCCCCGAGTGCCGGGAGATCGCCGCCGGCCGCCGGCTTACCGCCGTGGCCTCTCCATTCCCTCATAGCCTCGGCACACTGCCGACCCCTCCCGGAGTGCCGGCACTAGCAGCCGGCCCCCGGCCCCGGCTATGCTCCTTTATCCTTACCCCTGTCACCCTCCGACTGCCTCCGGCTGCCGGAACCGCCGCTCCTTGCCGGCGGCCGCCGCTACCGGCTGCCGCCACCCTGGCTTCTTTTGACCATAGAATGATCATTCTTGAATGCCAGAAACTCTGCTCGAGCGGCTTCCGGCGTGCCGGGGGTATGCCGGACCCGTCCGGAGGCGGCAAGATACCTTGCACCCCTTCTCTCAGCTATCTTTACTAGCGATAGCTCCTAAAAATCGCACCTAGACGGCTTGTTAACGCAGACAAACTGGTACGGAATCGTACATTTTGTTCAGTTTTCACTCTGTCTTCTTGCGTGTTTCATCTTTCCAGCACGCTACGTGTAATTGGCACGTCTGGTTGCCGGAACCTTACTAGGATCTCATGATCCCCAGACTTTCTTGATAAGATTTCAAGCCTAGTCTATAATATGGTTATTCTAGATGGAATTCCCATTATCAAGACACCTTCCATGGAGGCCTACGGCCACCTGGGACTGTCCGATGCTACGGCAACCAGCCGGGCGGGTTACACGAGGCATGCGTCTGTCTCCTTTCACCCACCCTTCTGTGCATCACAATTAATTTAAGTTAATATTAACTTGTTAATAATTAACTTTATATACGAGCCATATTATGACTCTACAATACTCATCGTCTCTTTCTTTTACAGGAGGAGTACGTCATGTGTGACCACGACTTCTGCGCGGTCCGTCGGCCACACTTCTATGGACACACGGCGTGTAGGACACACGCCCCTTGTGCTCACAAGAGAGGGGATCTCAAGTACTGGGGCCCCACCACCTGTTCGGTCTGCCAAGAATGCTTACAGAAAGCATTCTATGATTCTCCCTCAGCGGAGATTCGGGACACTGCTCGGGACAACCTACGCAAGTGGGTACGTGGCTTTCAGAAGAACGCCACTGGACCATACCTAGCCACAGAAGAAATGAGGTCTTTGCTGTTCCCAAAGGCCTCTCCAGACTCAGTGGTCCCAGTCGAACAGATCCCCGTAGTCCAGATTACAGTGGAACCTGATGTTGTCATGGCTCAGTCCATGAATGATTGTCACCTGGATTCAGAACATGATGAACGCATGTCAGAGATCTCGGAGGACACCTTATGGCCCAGGGTGAAGGGGAGGATGATGAAGAAGAGGACCGGGTAGTGTATACCGAGTCCGATAAGGAGGATGCCCCTCCCTCCATCCCCCCTCCTACTCCTACACCGACGGAAGTGTCTCTCCCGTCTACGTCCTCCACCACAACTCCTCTACCTACGGCACAGGATATGATTCGGCTCATTGAATCCGTGATGGAGCAGAAGCTCCAAGAAACTCACCAGATCATTCGGTCGATGGGAGGTTCCAAGGAATCTCGCAAAATCTCCATCAAGGACCTCCCCGCATGCTCGAGCGACAATCCGTGGCGATTCGCCGAGCATATGGTCATCGCTGACGACAAGATCTTCGTCAGCGATAAGATCGGTTCCATACCCCTGGAAGAAGTGGAGTTCTTCCCCCGCTTTGAGGCGTATCCGGACTGTTACGTCCGTCTACGTTCAGAACCATCCTCAAAGGAAGAGACCGAACCGAAGGAGAAAATAGTGTTCGATCTCTCGAAGGCCCAGGCTATGCTTGCCAAAGCGCTTAAGAGCAGAGGCTTTACCTGCTCTGGACTTCCGGCTCTGAGCAAGAAGTACCCCACCTACGTTGCGCCCGATGAAGTGGTGATACCCTTCACGGAAAAGGCCTTCGCTGCCTGCTTTAAGGCTGTAGAAGAAGGGAAATCCTGCCCTGCATTGGAGGAATGCAGACCTTTCTCCGCAGTCACCCCGCCCGACACCAAACACTGGAAGGATGTGCAACACACCTTCGTGGTGGGCAAACTAGATCCTGACGTTGCTGGACGTCAGTTTAATGAGGACCTCCCCAAGCTAAACGATCACCTCCTTCGTAGGGAACAGGAAACGAAGGAGAGGCTGGCAGCATCTCTCACTCTCCAGATCCAGATGGACGTAATGGCTGGCGACACCAGAGTCCCTGACCATTACATGGTCCTTGCCAAATCTCATATGGCAACCTTAGTCAAGGATCTGTACCACTTCATGCGAGCTCGTAGAGCCTGCAGAGAATTCGTGTTCTCCAGTGCCACTGTCAGACACGAACACCGGAAACTGATTTCCTCCAACATCTGGGGCAAGTACCTCTTCCCGTCTGATCTAGTGAAAAAGATCACAGACAAGGCCGCATCTGAGAACAGGAACCTTCTCAACAAATGGGGCATGTCTAGGAAGAGAAAGCCCTCTCAGGATGACGGTCCTCAGCCTAAGAGGAAGCAGTCGAGGCATAGACCCCAGCAACGTCAGCACAGACGTCAGTTTCCGGCACCAGCTACTCCCCAAGTGGCCGCTCAGCCGCCACAGACCTTTCAGTTGGTCCCACAGCCGGTTTTGTCCTCATCACCGGCCTTCAACCCCGCCTTCGAGCAGCACTCCACTACCTTTCGTCCCAAAGGTAGAAGCTCAGGCAGGGGTTCCGGCAGAGATTCCTCTCGCCGGCCCTCCAGAGGCAGAGGAGGACAGGGAGCTAGCGGCCGAGGCAGCAAGTCCTCGGGACCCCAGAAGCAATGAAGTGCTTCCGGTGTGAGGAAGACTCCGCCACTTCCAGGATCGTTGGACCTTCGACTCCTGGGCACACAGCATCATCAAGAAAGGTCTGGGCTGGAGCTGGGCGCAACCACCCCCAACCTTCCAGCAATTCTTCCAACGTTCAACCCCCCTCCTGGAAGAATATGTGCTAGACCTCTTGAACAAGAAGGTGATAAGAAGGGTGAAGTCCACAAGGTTCCAAGGGAGACTGTTTTGTGTTCCCAAGAAAGACTCAGACAGACTCAGAGTCATTCTGGACTTATCCCCCCTCAACGTATTCATATCGAACAACAAGTTCAAGATGCTGACTCTTCAACAGATCAGAACCCTCCTGCCTCGAGGGTCTTTCACGGTCTCGATAGACCTGGCGGACGCATACTGGCACATACCAATGAACCATCACGCTTCCTCCTACCTAGGATTCCGACTCCAACGGAAAAGCTATGCCTTCCGGGCCATGCCCTTCGGACTCAACGTGGCCCCTCGGATATTCACAAAGCTAGCGGACGCAGTAGTACAACAGCTCCGCATCCGAAACGTCCAGGTGATGGCCTACCTCGACGACTGGCTAGTGTGGGCGCCCTCGCCCGAGGATTGTATAGAATCCTGCAGAAAAGTTACCCAGTTTCTCGAACACCTGGGATTCCAGATAAACGCGAAAAAGTCTCGCCTATCTCCAGCTCAGAAGTTCCAATGGTTAGGCATCCACTGGAATCTTCAGTCACACCGCCTTTCCATTCCAGCAAAGAAAAGGAAGGAAATAGCAGGGTCTGTCAAGCGACTGTTAAAATCCAAACGGATCTCAAGACGCCAGCAGGAACAAGTTCTAGGCTCTCTACAGTTCGCCTCGATCACAAACCCAGTGCTTCGTGCACAGCTAAAGGATGCAGCGGGAGTCTGGAGACGTTCCGCATCCATCGCTCGAAGAGACCTCAAGAGACGGCTCCCAAGCAGACTTCGACTTCTTCTAAAGCCGTGGTCAGAAGCGAGGGCCCTAAAAAGGTCCCTTCCTCTCCAACACCCACCTCCATCTCTCAACATCCATACGGACGCTTCGTTGGAGGGTTGGGGAGGTCACTCCCACCAAAAACAGGCTCAAGGCACTTGGTCTCCCCTATTCAAGACGTTTCACATCAACATCTTGGAGGCCATGGCGGTTCTTCTGACGCTGAAGAAACTCTCCCCGCCCCCGTCGATACACATTCGCCTGACCCTGGACAGCTCTGTGGTAGTGCGTTGTCTCAATCGCCAGGGCTCAAGATCGCCCAAGATAAATCAGGTGCTCCTGACAATCTTCCGTCTGGCAGAAAGGAAGAAATGGCACCTGTCTGCAGTTCACCTACAAGGATTCCGCAATGTGACAGCGGACGCTTTATCTCGGACAAACCCGATAGAGTCGGAATGGTCTCTAGACGCAAGATCATTCTCCTTCATCTCTCACTGAGTCCCAGAACTCCAGATCGACCTCTTCGCAACGAGCGACAACCATCAACTTCCTCGATATGTAGCCCCGTACGAGGACCCCAAAGCGGAAGCGGTGGACGCCATGACCTTGGATTGGAACAGATGGGCCAAGATTTACCTGTTCCCTCCCACCAATCTTCTGCTGAAAGTCCTCTCCAAATTGAGAACCTTCAAAGGGACAGCAGCTCTAGTGGCTCCCAAGTGGCCCCACAGCAACTGGTACCCCTTGATCCTGGAGATGCAGCCAACGCTGATCCCCCTCCCGGACCCAGTTCTCTCCCAGCAAATACAGAAGTCGACTGTCTTCGCTTCATCATCGAAAATCAAGGACCTTCATCTCATGATTTTCTCACCCTAGCCGCTAAGAAAAGGTTTGGGATTTCGAAGGAGAGTCTAGACTTCCTCGAGGAATACAAGACCGAATCCACGAGAAGGCAATACGAATCGTCTTGGAGGAAATGGGTCTCCTTCGTCAAGGCAAAGAACCCCTCGAAAATCACCATAGATTTTTGCATGTCTTTCTTCATTCACCTTCATGGACAAGGCTTGGCAGCCAACACGATTTCTACTTGCAAATCGGCCTTGACTAGACCTTTGTCATACGCCTTCCAAATAGATCTGTCTAGCGACATCTTCAACAAACTACCGAAGGCCTGTGCCCGTTTACGACCGGCACCCCCTCCGAAACCAATCACTTGGTCTCTAGACAAAGTTCTCCACTTCGCCTCCAACTTGGACAATGATTCATGCCCTCTTAAGGCCCTGACTCAGAAAGTTATATTTCTCTTCGCTCTAGCTTCGGGAGCCCGAGTCAGCGAAATAGTGGCACTATCTAGAGAAGAGGGACATATCGTTTTCAACGATTCAGGAGACCTCTCCCTCTTCCCTGATCCGACGTTTCTCGCAAAGAACGAATTACCTACCAAACGATGGGGCCCGTGGAGGATATGCCCCTTGAAGGAAGATGCCTCTCTATGTCCAGTAGAGAGCCTTAAGGTCTATCTTCATAGAACTTCAAACTTTGGTGGAGGCCAACTCTTCAAAGGAGAAACATCGGGCAGCGACCTGTCACTGAAACAATAGAGAGCTAAAATCACCTACTTCATTCGCAGAGCGGATCTAGACAGTACACCCGCTGGTCATGATCCTAGGAAAGTCGCTTTGTCTCTGAATTTCTTTCAGAGTATGGATTTCGAAAGCCTCAAGGACTATACAGGCTGGAAATCCTCGTGTGTTTTCTTTAAACATTATGCGAAACAAGTGCACGAAGTGAAACATTTTGTGGTAGCCGCAGGTAGTGTTATGAAACCTGCTCTGAACTCTGCTTAGAACAGTGAGTTATTAGGGACTCTAACTCGTCGGGTGCCTATTTTGACCCTCAAGTGATACGTAGTGAAGCAGAAACCACCTTGTGCTTTCTTTAATTGTTCTTACCTCAGGTGAAATGTCATAGTAGATTACCACATGAGTGCTACATGCCACATGCATGACGTGTGTTACATAAAGACTAACGTTCCGTAGAACGAGTGCCTACTAATACTTGATTCTTCACTTTCAGACTCAAGAGCACGCCTTTATGACTATGTACATTTTTATCAATGTAAATGTTTTTTACTATTTATTGCATGACATGTATTGATTTACCTGCAATTATCTAATAAAATGTCTATTTTATTACTTGTGCGTCTCCCTTGCTCCTTTCTTACTATGAAATATACTAATTGTCATAGTTTTATTACCCTTTATTCTTGGTTAAGGAAAATGCCAGGATTTACTCCGGGCATTTATTTATATAGAGCAAGTAAGTTTCCTTAGCGAATACTTACTCAGTTATGAAGATGAGTCAACTCCATGCACGAAGTGTACAACCACCACTTCTTCAAGTTTGTTTCGACGCGAATACCAAATCGCTCTGACTTATCTTCTGGATCTCATTGTTCCTTCAGCCTATATGAATAGCCTTCCCATGACCACTTTGATCTCAGCATAGCCCGTGGGGACTTCCATGCCAGGGGGGCAGGAAGGCAACTGCCTCACGGTAGCTCTAGTATAGACCACTATGCTTTCGGCTCAATGTTTTAGCACTCACTTATAAAGGGGAAAAAGTCTACCACGATACACTAATTCTCTGGTACTCTTCCATCAGGACGCCATGGCTTGAGCCCAAAAAACGGATTTTGAGCGAAGCGAAAAATCTATTTTTGGGTGAGATAGCCATGGCGTCCTGATGGACCCGCCCTGTCTGTTATCAGGTCCCGCCCTGCGCCGCTGTATCATGGTGATGAGCGAGCTCCAGACTTACGGATGAGGACGGACGTGACGTCATCAAAAGCAATGGCGTCCGTCTGTTTACATCGCGAGTACCGATATCGCCACATCTAGATTGGCTGCGGCTCAGCTCCCAGCCGCTCTCTGTCCGCCATATTGAAGCGTTAACTCTATATGGGGTGTAGATAGCTATGTGGCACGTTAATACATGCGTGTCCCCTGTTGATACACGATGTCTTAAGGGGAAACCCTTAGGATACTCGCTCCAGAAGTTAGAATTCTGTGATAACCTGTGGTTTAATTCTCTGGGAAAATCCTAGTAGTGATTACCCAAGGAAGCTACCAAATAGGATCCTTCCATCAGGACGCCATGGCTATCTCACCCAAAAATAGATTTTTCGCTTCGCTCAAAATCCGTTTACTACACCTGTTATTCATGTAGCACAGCATATTATAAAGCATTGAATCATATCTTCCACCTAAAATGCAGATAGGTTTCTTAAATCTCTATCTATAATATTGATAATGCACTACAATACTAAACTTATCAAAAATATTCTACAGCCAGAAGTAAAATAAACAGAATAGATACATGATGACGACATCAAACAACACAATACTTATTAAGTAACTAATAAAACCGTTTATTGTGAACAAAGGCTTTCTGATGATATTTTGCAAATATACAATAATAATATTCATGTTTATATCATTACGACATACGTCAGCTCTGACTCTACGTTGCTCATCCGTAAGTATCAAATACAAAAATAAAATCAACTTTGCTCTGTTTTACTCATCCTTAAGTCGGTTTCTGTCATGCAATAACGATGAACTGCTGTACTGTACTTCATATGGAAGCTTACTAATGTTGATACTCTGGTTTCTATAAAATGATAGCAGTTGTAAGTACTTTTCTGAGTTCAATATATGTATAGGGAACTTGATATACAGTAATATGCCACCGTTTATGAGTAACTTAGAATACGAGCAAATCAGTACAAGTATGAGCATGAAAATTCAAATCAGTATACGAGCATTGGTCTGAAAACAAAAGTTCCCTTCCTTATGTGCATCTCTTTATGTACAAGTACTACCGTGACTGGCAGAAAATCAGTCATACAGTGCCTAGAAATCACTCGTGCAGAGTTCACACCATGTTCATGTGATCTTTACTCCATTTCTATGCCAATTTAAAGGAAAGGAGAAAGAAGTCATCTCTTTATAGGTTCCTTGTGTAAACTGAAAGCAAAAAAAAAAAAAAAAAAAAAAAAAAAGAGAGAGAAACGACCAAGTGTCCATAAAGAGTAAATTAAATGATTCAGTTTGTAATAGTTAACTAAAGAAATGTTCTTAGAGGGAGATTCTACTGCGATACAGCAACTCCCTTCTAGTATTCCTGTTTATATTCTATCTCACTCATCCCAACCATGAATCTACTTGGAAGAAAAATGCGAGTTAATACGCCAACATATCGTTTTTTAGGCTCGACTCATGTCGTCCTTTTGGAAGTTCTTCATTAGCAGCTCTTACTTGGGATATTTCTGAGAGTGATATACCAGAAAAAACGGATTTTGAAGAGAAGCGAAAAATCTATTTTTGGGTGAGATAGCCATGTCGTCCTGATGGAAGGTTCCTATTGGTAGCTTTCTAAGGGATATTTGACCTTTAGGTCTCCAGAATTCTAACTTCTGGCGCGAATATCCTTAAAATTTCACTTAAGGATATCGCATAATATCGGGGGATGTATATCTTGATACGACACATAGCAATCTTCACCCCATATAGCGTCTTCTTTTCGAGGGGGAGGAGTGGTGAAAATAGAAGGGGAGCCGTTATTAAGGTTACCCTTCCTCCCGTACTATTACGAGTGTCCATGATTTCGCTCATTCCTTGTTGCATTGAGCATGGTGCTACAGATATAGTAGTTTTCGGGAGGGATCTTGCCTATGCCTTTTCTATGGAAAAGGAGGGCGGGTCCATCAGGACGACATGGCTATCGCACCCAAAAATGGATTTTTCGCTTCGCTCCAAAATCCGTTTTTTGGGCTCAAGCCATGTCGTCCTGATGGAAGTTTACCAGAGAATTACAAGAAAGTACTGTATTTGTGGATTTTCATAAGTGCCTTAACCTAAGGAAAAATCTTTCTATGGTCATCCATCCGTAAAATTGAGACATATGACGTTACCGTTATACTGTACGTCATTACCACTAATCATGGACAATGTTAGGGCTTCCTGCCCCCTGCAGGGAAGAGTCATACTAGACAGTAGAAAAGGGGTCTCAAGGTTTGCATATATTGTATGAACAAACATAAGTATCAACTAGATATAAAAAGGTCTCACGGTTTGTATATGTTGTCGGAACAACTAAGTATCAACTATATCCATAGTTTGTAACCATACAATAATATGAGGTTTACTTAGTTGAATAAGTAAGAGAACTCTGGCCATATTTATTGTGCTAATTGCAGAGCGAAATAGGACGCAATTACACTCTAATAGATATTTATTTCGAATAAATGACCAAATGGAATAACGAGTGTAACATGTTACGGGAATTATACGTACAACGTATAAAAAACACATTTTTCTCCCTGAGAGGGAAGAAATTATTAGAGCCACTCTGAAATGTGAAAATTTTGATAAAATTTTCTAATATAATTTTCTGTAAATGTTGTATACTATCAACACTGAGTATTTTGTACACACGGCACAAGTGTTATCTGTATAATTCCACACCTGAGATTTTGAACAGTCTGAGTGTCACCATGGTGACACCCACTTAAAATTTATCGCATTGGAAGTGTCAACACCTTTTCACCATAATTGATAGTTCCAATCAATTCACTGTTCCTCGCAGCACTAGACGACAGGTTTTAATACACTACCTGCCGCCTCCACATAATGCTTCAGCTCGTGCACTTGCTTTGCATAGTGTTTGTAGAACAGTCTGAAAAACTTCCATCCAGTATATGAGCGAAGATGCTCAAAGTCCATATACTGAAAGAAGTTCAGTGATGAAGCAATTTTTCTTGGATTATGACCTGCGGGTGTACTGTCGGGATACTCTCTTCACCCTCAGTTGTTTTAGGGATGAGTTTGATCCTGAAGTTTCTCCTTTGAAGAGCTGTCCTCCCCGGAAGTCTGAAGTTCTTCGAAGATAGACCTTTAGACACTTTACTGGACACAAAGAGACATCTTCCTTCAGAGGGCAGATTGTCTTCTAATTGACTTAGACTTGTATTCTTCTAAGAAGTTTATACTGCCTTTTGAGATCCCGAATCTTTTCTTAACCGCTAAGGTGAGAAAATCATGAGATGAAGGTTTTGGGTTCTCTGTGATGAAGCGAAGACAGTCGACTTCTGAACCCGTTGAGATAGTGCTGAGTTCGGTAGAGGGGCCAGCCTCAGCTTCAGTTCCATCACTAGAGGGAACCAGTTGCACTTGGGCCACTTGGGGGCCACTAGAGCTGCTGTTCCCTGGAAGGATTTCAGCTTGTTGAGGACCTTCAGCAGGAGGTTGGATGGAAGGAACAGGAAAATCCAGGTCCATTCGTTCCAACCGAGGGACATGGCGTCCATTGTCTCCGCTAGAGGGTCCTTGTATGGAGCTACATATCGGGGTAGTTTCTTCTTGTTGCTTGTCGCGAAGAGGTCGATCTGCAGTTCCGGGACTTGTTCCAAGATGGAGGAGAATGAGTCTGCGTCTAGGGACCATTCTGACTCTATCGGCTTGAGCCTGGATAGAGCGTCCCCTGTCACATTGTGGAATCCTTATAAGTGAACTGCTGATAAGTGCCATCTCTCCAGACAAAGGATGGCTAATATCACATGGTTGATATGGGACAATCTTGAGCCTTGTCGGTTCAGACATCTCACTATCACTTCACTGTCCAAGATCAGCCTGATGTAGACTGATCTGCAAGGGGAGAGTTTTCCCAACATCAACAGGACTGCCATGGCCTCCAAAATATTGATATGAAAGGCCTTGAACAGAGATAACCAAGTCCCTTGGACTTTTCTTTGATGGGAGAGAACTCTCCAGCCTTCCGTAGAGGCATCCGTGTGGATGGTCACCGACGGCATTAGTGGTTGCAAGGGTACGGTCTTCGTTAGGCTCTTGGCCTTCGACCACGGCTTGAGAAGTGATCGTAGTAAGGTCAGTATCGGTCATTTTAGATCTCTTCAAGCGTTTGATGCGTATCTTCTCCAGACTCCTGATGCATCTTTCAGCCATGCTCTTAGCATTGGGTCTGTTACTGCTGTGAACTGGAGAGAGCCCAGTACTCTTTCCTGTTGGCGTCTTGAGATCCTGTCGGATTTCAGTAGTCTCATGACAGACCCTGCGATCTTCCTCCTATTCCCTGAGGGAATGGAGAGACGGTGTGACCTCAGGTTCCAATGGATTTTCCGCCATTGAAACCTTTGAGCTAGAGAGAGTCGAGACTTTTTGAAGTTGATCTTGCATCCCAGATGTTCCAGGAACTGGATCACTTCTTTGGCTGCTTGCAGACAAGCCGTTTCGGATGCTGCCCACACCAACTAGTTGTCCAGGTACGCTGCTACCTGAACGCCTTCTAGGCGTAGTTGTTGCACGACTGCGTCTGCAAGTTTCGTGAAGATCGTTGGGGCTATATTTAGTCCGAAGGGTATGGCTCTGAGAACATACTTTTATATTCTGTAACTTGAATCCTGTGTAGGAGGAGAGGGGGAGACTGACTAGAATGTGCCAATAGGCATCTGCCAGGTCTATCAACAGGGTCCTTATGCATTGAAGGATTAACATCCTGAACTTGCTGTTTTCTATGAACTTGTTGAGTAGCGACAAGTCCAGAATGACTCTGAGTTTGTCTGTGAGTCCTTCTTGGGAACACAAAACAGCCTTCCTTGGAATTTGATGGACTTTGCTTTCCTTATAACCCGTTTGCTCAAGAGTTCTAGGGTATATTCTTCCAATGAGGGGGTGGTGTGTTGGAAGAATTGAGGAAATGATGATGGAGACTTGTTCCGTTTCCATCCTAGTCCAATCTTGATTAGGCCGTGGACCCAAGGATCGAAGGTCCAACGATCCTGAAAAAGTTGGAGCCTCCCTCCTATCGGAAGCATATCCTTGCTTTGATTGTCCAGAGGGTTTACCTCCTCGACCGCATCCTCCCCTTCCTCTTGAGGGTTATCTAGAGGAGCCCCGTCTGGATTCTTTACCTTTCGGCCGAAAGGTAGTGGTTTGCCTCTCAAACCCGGGGTTGAATGCTGGTGACTGGGCAACCAGCTGTTGAGGCACCACTTGGAAGGTGGTCTGTGATTGGGCAACCACTTGGGGCACCGCAGTCATGGTGACTGGGATGTTGTTGGGGGAAATCTAGGCTTTTTCGTCTTCCTTTTAGGTTGGGGACCCGCATCCAGGGAAGATTTCCTCTTTGAGGAGATGCCCCACTTCTGGAGAAGGTTCCTATTCTCCGTGGTGGCTTTCTCAACTACCTCTTTGACTACTTCTTTCGGGAAGAGGTCTTTACCCCAGATGTTAGAAGATATCAGCTTCCTGGGTTCGTGTTTCACTGTTGCAACAGCGAACAAGAACTCTCTAAAGGCTCTCCTAGCCTTCATGCAAGCATACAGGTCCTTTACAAGGGTGGCCATATGCATTTTGGCAGGACCATAAGCATGTCTGGGGTACTTCTTTGGCTTGCACACATCTCTATGCAGTTTTGTAGGGATAAGGATGCAGCAAGTCTCTCTTTCGTCTCTTGTTCTTTGCGCAAGGGAAAGTCAGAAAGTTTAGGGAGATTCTTGCAAACTGTCGTCCAGCGATGTCTGCGTCCAGTTTCCCTACTGAGAAGGTTAGATGGACTTCCTTCCATTCCTTCTCTTCCATGGGCAAGGCTAACAACAGAGGCCTGCACTCCTCTAGTGCAGAGCATGGTTTGCCTGGCTCCACTGCCTTGGCGACAGTTTTAAATGCCTTTGACGTAAAGGGGGGGGGAAGGCTATTATAGCACCAGCAGGAAAGGTAGGGCGTTTCTTGCTCAAGGCGGACAGTTTCGGCACCGAATAGCCCGCCTTTTTTAGGGTACTAGACAAGAGAGCCTGTGCCTTATCGTGGTCGAAAACCACGACCTCCTTCGGTTCCGTCTCCTCTTTTGGCGTTGGTTAATGCTTCAGTCGAATGAAGCAATCAGGGTAAGCGTTAAAGCTTGGCCAAAACTGGATGTCGTCTAAGGGGACGGCTCCCATCTTCTCCAAGATGTAGAGTTTGCCGTTAGTAATCGGCATAAACTTCGCACACCTCCAGGGATTGGTTTTGGAGCAGGTTTGGAGGTCTTGGACTCTGGGTCGATTGTATGACCCTGGGGAGGCAGTAAGTGGAGCTTCACGGAGCTCTCTCTCGAGTCTCGCTTCCCTTGCTTCGCCTTGCTTACGAATGTTCTCCATTAAAGCCGTAAGATGGGCCAGTGCCTGACTCATGTTGTCCAATGGAGGGGTAAAAGCTGAAGATGTCGACACCATCATCATCTTCTGGAGGTAGAATAAACTCCTCCTCGGGATCATCCTTTAGTAGACCCTTTCTAGTATCCGTAGACACTCCCGACATCCTTTCTTCCTGGTGGATGTCCATGCTTTTCAATGCCTCACTGACATCCATCTCGATGGCAGTCTGGATGCAGGGAGGTCCGGGTCATGCTTGTGGCACGACAATTTCAATACCCGCTTTCGGGAACAGTAAGCTACGCATCCTATCGTTAGGTAGGTATGGTCCTTGAAAGTTCTTCTGGAACCTTTGTACCAACTTGCGCAGCTTTTCTCGTGCCGCATCCCTCGACTCCGTTGACTTGGGGTCGTCGAAACCTTCGGTCACCAAGGTCCAGCAGATATTGCAGACTTGGGGGTACCAGTACTGCAGGGTTTCGGTAATGATGGTGCAGGGGGCATGAGATCTGCACGCCTTGTGACCGTAAAAGTACCTACTCCTATGGTTGCAGAAGATCGCAGGGGGCATGAGATCTGCACGCCTTGTGACCGTAAAAGTTCCTACTCCTATGGTTGCAGAAGATCGCATCGCATTTCATCTGGGGTTCCTCCTGTAAAGAAAGGAAAATTAAATGAGCATGCGGTTGTTTATCACACATGATAAACAGATTATGCAAAATATCAATATTAATATTTCAACCATTATAGCTTAGGATAGTAAGTAGAAAGAAATTAGGAAAGACACATACTTGTGTATCCTTTCCAGCCAATTGCTATGACCTCCCCACAGTATTAAGGTTATAGAGTTTCCTTGATCAGAGCAAACTCAAAAGAGAAGAGTTCTAACCTCTAGGGATAGAAAAAGTGTATACTACCACTGACCCTTCTTAAATTATTTAATATTGTGGGGTAAGTTATTAACTGATTTCTAATCACAGTATTGAAGGAATTCTTTTCTTTCAATAAAGGATTGATCTCAGCAATAGACTGCAAGGATTCACAAGATATGTTGGAAAATACCTACTGTATAATATATATTATAGTTTTCTGTCTGCAGTATGTACTATATTGCAACTATACTGGCTACTGTATAATCATATACCGTAGTTCAGCCGGCATATTGCCGGCAGGGCTAGCACCTGATGGCACAGTCCGGCCGGCATGTCACCGGCTGGGTAGTACCTGACGGTACTAGTCCAGCCGGCATGCCGCCGACTGAGTAAGTGCCTGACGGCACCGGTCCAACCGACATGCTGCCGGCTGGGCTAGTACCTGGCGACACTAGCTGACAGAGAGAGAGAAAGCATCGAATGAAGGGCTGCCTTATTAAAATGTATGTTTACAATAAATAAGGGTGTAATATATAACCTTACTGTCTTCCTCTAGAATGAGGGTTCAAATGGAAGGGGAGAATGCATCATTCAAGCTTCCATCCAGCCACAAGGTCCTTTGACGGCATTGCCGGTTTCAGGAATGTGGATGGCAGTCCAAGAGAGGACTGAAGAACACTCAGCAGCAGGTAGAGGGGTCTCCCATCGGCAGCCATCACAGCCGGCACAACCTTTCCCGGAGCCTTGTGTCCATAAGAGAAAGACTGAGTGACTATACAGCTGCTTATGCAGGAGCTCGGCCGGCACCACAATCTACCCGGCAAGCGGTGACCTAATTAAGGTCGAGCTCAACCCATCAATACCTAATTAAGGTAAGTTGTGTAATATGGTATTTTTATTTCTAAAATAAATTTTTAAATATACTTAACTGGTAGTTACCTATATATAGCTTAATCCCGCGTTTCGTCACGCGCACGGCAGAAATTCAAATTTCGCGGCAATCACCGCCAGGTGAGCAGGTGGTCATATGTGAGCGCCCTCACTCAGTAGGTAACTGGAACCATTCCCAACATTCCTTAGAAATTCCATGCCCCTGTTTTCAGAGGGGAGGAGGAAGGGCCCTTTTATATATGTAACTACCAGGTAAGTATATTTAAAAATTTATTTTAAAATAAAAATACCATTTTCAATACTATATGTAACTTCCCTGGTAGTTACATATATATAACTGATTGACACCATTGGAGGTGGGTTAGAAAACCTCACCTCCTCGGGAATTCGTATAATTATTAATAGCTACAAATTAGTAGTACCAATAATCTGGTTCTTACCTGATAAGGAAGCTGGCTTCATAGTTATCCTGCCTCATTTGCCTGCATTCCTTAAAAGACTCGGCGATCCACCCAAGGGGGTGTAAAAGTCTCTGTGGGGCTGCCACAAGGTCCTCGACCTTAGCATGGCTAGAACACCACCCATGCTATCCTGGCATAGCCATGGACAATGATTCTGACCACCTACTCAAAAGACTAAAAACACACACCATAAAAACTAACTTGACTTGTATCCCAGACAGTGGAAGGCTGCAACAACCTTCACAGACAACCTGTGATACCAAGTTCAAGAAGAAGGCAAGGGTATGTAATAAAGAAGGTTATAGGGAAGAGGCAGTAGACCCTTCTCCAACTACGACGCCGGAGGTAACATACGGACCCAGGGAGCAACAATCTTCATATTGGGTCTGGACTTCTTTAAGGTAGCAGTCTGCAAAGATTGATTTACTTCACCAAAAAGAAGCCTCCAAGATTGACTTCATTGACTTATTGTGTCTATAACCCATAGAAGTCGCTACAGCTCTAACCTCATGTGGTTTTACCTTAAGGATTGGAAAACTTCTTTCCTCACAGTTCTGGTGAGCTTCCCTTATCAAATCCTTAATAAAAAATGCCAGGGCATTCTTTGATAAAGATAAAGAGGGCTTTTTAAACTGAGCACCTGAGGTTGTCTGCTTGTCCTCTCAGGATTTTGGACGCTTGAAGATAAAATTTCAGAGCTCTCACTGGACAATGGCCTCTCTCCTTTTCCCATCCAATTAAGTGAGATAGCCCTGGAATGGTAAAGGATCTAGGCCAAGGTCGAGAAGGATTCTCGTTCTTGGCGAGAAAGCCTATCTGAAGGGAGCAAACTGCATTGTCTCCATTAAAGCCCACCTTCTAGCTGATGGCTTGCAACTCTCCTACTCTCTTGGCTGTAGCCAATGCAATTAGGAATAGAGTCTTTCTGGTAAGATCCTTCCAAGAAGTCTTGTGAAGAGGTTCAAACCTGTTTGAGATAAAAAAAGGCCAGGACTACATCCAGGTTCCACGAGGGGGTTGGGTTGTCCTTTCTCTTAGCGGTTTCAAAAGATCTAATGAGATCCGAGAGATCATTGTTACCTGACACATCAATGTGTCTATGACGAAAGATGGAAGCTAGCATGCTGCGGTAACCCTTGATGGTAGATACAGCCAACTTTTCTTTCGTTCGCAAATGCAACAGAAAGTCTGCTATTTGGGCTATAGAGGTACTGGTAGAGGAAAATTAGTTAGTCCTGCACCATTCTCTAAACACGTCCCACTTAGATTAGTAAACCTTAGCGGTGGACGTCTTCCTAGCTCTCGCGATAGCTCGTGCAGCTTCCCTTGAAAAGCCCTTCGCTCTTGCCAGCTTTTCGATAGTCAAAAGGCAGTCAGATTGAGAGCGGGGAGATTCTGATGCTACCTCTCTATGTGTGGCTGTTTGAGTAGATAGCTCCAACTTGGTAACGCTCTGGGGGTATCTACCAGCCACTCCATCACTTCTGCAACCCAAGGTCTCATGGGCCAAAATGGAGCTATCAGGGTCATGCGGGTGTTGTTCGACTCCCTGAACTTTTTCAGGATTCTGTCCAGGATCTTGAACGGAGGAAAAGCTTACACGTTTAGTCCTTCCGAGTCAATGAGAAAAGCATCCACCGCAGCTGCTTCCTGGTCTGGGACTGGAGAGCAATAAACTGGTAACCTCTTTGTCATCTGTGTAGCAAAGAGGTCTATAGAGGGCTCTCCCCACAGCATCCAAAGGCTGGTGCACACCTCGTGATGTAGGGTCCACTCCGTTATGAGAACTTGTCTTCCTCTGGTGAGAAGATCCTCCCTGACGTTCTTCTCCCTTTCTATGAAGCGAGTTATCAGGGTTATGTCCCTCGCTTTTGCCCACAGTAGGAGATCTCTCGCAGCCTCGTAAAGGGAATCTGAACGAGTGCCTCCCTGCTTCCTGATGTAGGCCAACACTGTGTTGTCTGCGGTGACCTGAACTAATTTGCCCTGGACTTCCTACTGGAAATGCATTAGTGCTAGGTGAATGGCCACTGGCTCCTTGATGTTTATATGCCATTCCCTCTGAAACTCTTCCCACAGACCTGAAATCTCGGCCTTCCCCAGTGTTGCACCCCACCTCATGTCTGAGGCGTCTGAATACAACACTAGGTCGGGTTTCCTCAGTTGAAGTTCGAGGCCTTACAGGAGTTTGTTGGCATCGTCCCACCAACTCAAGTGATTCCTGATCCCCGGAGGAATCGGAATCCATGTTTCTAGACCTTGACTTCTCGTCCAATATTTTGAAAGATGGAATTGAAGAGGCCGTAAATGAAGTCTTCCCAGGGATACGAACTGCTTGATCGATGAGAGGGTACCCAGCAGACTCATCCATTCTCTTACCGAGCAGGTCCGTCTGTCTAGGAAGTATTCCACCTTTCCTAGGCAATCTAGAATGTGTTTCGGGGCTGGAAAAAAAAAAAACCACTGACTGAATCCTCATCCCCAAGTAGATGATGTTTTGCGAACTGGCTCTGATTAGTCAATCGTCCAGGTACATTGATATCCGTACTCTCTTTAGATGTAGCCAGCGAGCCACGTTGGCAACCACTTGAGTGAAAACATAGGGAGCCGTGCTTTGAACTGATAAGTAGTTTCTTGGAACAAGAATCTCAGAAATTTTCTGTAGTTCGGGTGGATTGGGACGTGGAAATATGCGTCCTGAAGATCTAATGACATCATCCAGTCTCCTTGTCTGGTGCCTACTAGGACTGACACAGAAGTCTCCATGGCAAACTAGACTTTGCTTATGAACTTGTTCTTTGGAGCTAGAAAAATGTTATTTTGATAATAAAATAAATTTTTGAATATACTTACCCGGTGATTATAATAGCTGCAACTCTGTTGCTCGACAGAAAAACTCTACGGAAAAATTCGCCAGCGATCGCTACACAGGTAGGGGGTGTACTCAACAGCGCCATCTGTCGTTCAGATACCCAGTACTCATTGTAAACAAAGAACTCAATTTTCTCCTCGGTCCACTGCGTCTCTATTGGGGAGGAAGGGAGGGTCCGTTTAATTTATAATCACCGGGTAAGTATATTCAAAAATTTATTTTATTATCAAAATAACATTTTTCAATATTTAACTTAGCCGGTGATTATAATAGCTGATTCACACCCAGGGGGGTGGGTAGAGACCAGGAAAATATGTTTACATCATATGAGCTAAGAATTTTTATTTCATTTTAGAAGTTATCAAAATAACTAAAACAAAATAAATAGGTACCTGGTAAGGAAGTCGACTTGAACAATTACTCTGCCTTTTTAAGTACGTCTTCCTTACGGAGCCTCGCGATCCTCTTAGGATGCTGAGCGACCCCTAGGATCTGAAGTATCAAGGGTTGCAACCCATACAACAGGACCTCATCAAAACCTCTAATCTAGGCGCTTCTCAAGAAATGACTTTGACCACCCGCCAAATCAACTAGGATGCGAAAGGCTTCTTAGCCTTCCGGACAACCCAAAAACAACAAAAACATTTCAAGAGAAAGATTAAAAAGGTTATGGAATTAGGGAATTGTAGTGGTTGAGCCCTCACCCACTACTGCACTCGCTGCTACGAATGGTCCCAGAGTGTAGCAGTTCTCGTAAAGAGACTGGACATCCTTAAGATAAAAAGACGCGAACACTGACTTGCTTCTCCAATAGGTTGCGTCGATTATACTTCGCAGAGATCTATTTTGTTTAAAGGCCACGGAAGTTGCGACAGCTCTAACTTCGTGTGTCCTTACCTTCAGCAAAGCTTGGTCTTCCTCATTCAGATGGGAATGAGCTTCTCGTATTAACAGTCTGATAAAATAGGATAAAGCATTCTTTGACATAGGCAAAGATGGTTTCTTAACTGAACACCATAAAGCTTCAGACGGGCCTCGTAAAGGTTTAGTTCGTTTTAAATAGAACTTAAGAGCTCTTACAGGGCATAAGACTCTTTCTAGTTCATTTCCAACCATACGATAAGCTTGGAATATCGAACGATTTTGGCCAAGGTCGAGAAGGCAGCTCGTTTTTGGCTAGAAAACCAAGTTGTAGAGAACATGTAGCCGTTTCAGATGAGAATCCAATGTTCTTGCTGAAGGCATGAATCTCACTGACTCTTTTAGCTGTGGCTAAGCATACCAGGAAAAGAGTCTTTAAGGTGAGATCTTTCAGGGAGGCTGATTGTAGCGGCTCGAACCTGTCTGACATAAGGAATCTTAGTACCACGTCTAAATTCCAACCAGGTGTAACCAAACGACGCTCCTTCGTGGTCTCAAAAGACTTAAGGAGGTCCTGTAGATCTTTATTGTTGGAAAGATCTAAGCCTCTGTGACGGAAGACTGATGCCAACATGATTCTGTAACCCTTGATAGTGGGAGCTGAAAGAGATCGTTCTTTCCTCAGATATAAGAGGAAGTCAGCTATTTGAGTTACAGAGGTACTGGTCGAGGATACGGATACTGACTTGCACCAGTTTCGGAAGATTTCCCACTTCGATTGGTAGACTCTAAGGGTGGATGTTCTCCTTGCTCTAGCAATCGCTCTGGCTGCCTCCTTCGAAAAGCCTCTAGCTCTCGAGAGTCTTTCGATAGTCTGAAGGCAGTCAGACGAAGAGCGTGGAGGCCTTGGTGTACCTTCTTTACGTGTGGCTGACGTAGAAGGTCCACCCTTAGGGGAAGTGTTCTGGGAACGTCTACTAGCCATTGAAGTACCTCGGTGAACCATTCTCTCGCGGGCCAGAGGGGAGCAACTAGCGTCAACCTTGTCCCTTCGTGAGAGGCGAACTTCTGCAGTACCTTGTTGACAATCTTGAACGGAGGGAATGCATATAGATCTAGATGTGACCAATCTAGGAGAAAGGCATCTATATGAACTGCTGCTGGGTCCGGGATTGGTGAGCAAAATATTGGGAGCCTCTTGGTCATCGAGGTTGCGAAGAGATCTATGGTTGGCTGGCCCCAGGTGGCCCAAAGTCTCTTGCATACATCCTTGTGGAGGGTCCATTCTGTTGGAATTATTTGTCCCTTCCGACTGAGACAATCTGCCATGGCATTCAAGTTGCCTTGGATGAACCTCGTTACTAGTGATATGTTTAGACCTTTTGACCAGGTGAGGAGGTCCCTTGCGATCTCGTACAACGTCAGAGAGTAGGTCCCTCCTTGCTTGGAGATGTACGCCAAAGCCGTGGTGTTGTCCGTGTTCACCTCCACCACTTTGCCTTGAAGGAGAGACCTGAAGCTTTTCCAGGCCAGACGTACTGCCAGTAGCTCCTTGCAGTTGAAATGCATTGTCCTTTGACTCGAGTTCCATATTCCCGAGCATTCCCGACCGTCTAATGTCGCACCCCAGCCTACGAGACCGCTTCTAGCGTCTTGTCCTTTTTCCAGTGAAAAGCTAGATGGTATTGAAGAGGACGGAGGTGTAGTCTTCCTAGTGACACAAATTGTTCCACGGATGACAGCGTCCCTACCAGACTCATCCACAGCCTGACTGAGCAGCGTTCCTTCTTCAGCATCTTCTGGATGGATAGCAGGGCTGGGGGCTGATCGCCTTGTTGTTCAGCAACGTCCTCATCAGAGGGTTCCTCATCCGAAACTGATGAGGAAACGGCAACGGAGTGGGCAACGTCTGGCTCGCTGAATCCGGTCGTACTGGTGGATGCGTGACGGAGCCGGACGCAATATCATGGAACTGCTGCACAATCTGTGAACTGTCAACAACCATGGGTGCGCGAGGAAGCACAGCGTCAACCCGAGACTGTCTAGACCGTCTGGGTTGTGCAGTCAACACCCTACCGGGTAGCTGAGGTTGACGCACTGCGTCAAAACAAGTCACCTCTGCTGGTTGTTGAACGTCCTGAACGTCAACAACCACCTCCGAGCGTCGCTTAACGTCAACGTGCGGCTGGCAACCCACACTGGGTCGCATCGGTGGAGGAACCACCTCAACTGGCAGACGCAAGTAGGTTACCTCAGCGTCAACAGGGCGCACAACCGACCGGTTGGAAGGTTGTTGGCCAGAAGGTTCGGTAGCAACCTTCTCCGCATTTATGTCCTCTATCAAGGACGCAAGCTTGGACTGCATGTCTTGCAGCAAAGCCCATTTAGGGTCTACGGGAGCAGGTGTGGCAACAGACGGGGTTAGCGACTGAGGCGGAACCGTTTACCATCCCTGAAAGCCTTGTTATGCGTGACATAATAGTACAGCAAAACTTCAAAGGCTCGACAACAGCTGTGAAGTTGACCTGTAAACAACTTGGAGCGTCTCCTGGCTAGGCGCCAGGGAGAGTCTACCAGAATTGAGAAGTCTATCTGGGCAGAGGCATGAACTCCCAAGCCTAGAACTTCTCTCGTGTCATATCAGACTCTCGCTCTATAAACCAGTTTAAAAGAAGGGAAAGCAAAGGCTGTATCTCCCAAACTCCTCCTGGTGAAAAACCAGTCGCCTAGCAACGTAACGCTCTCTAGGAGAGCGAGAGAGCACTAGCTTAAAAACAACGGCTTCGAAGTAGCTAGGCCTAGTGTAAGCTCTGACGTTTAGGCGAACGAGGAGCAGCAGTTACAAAAAGATCCGGACGAAGATCCTTAAAAAAATCATCATGATTTAATTAAAGTCCATAGGAGGCTAAGCAGCTTTAGGCTCCTCTCCATCTGACAGAGTCCTCAAGGGAATATCAGTAGGAGGGAGAACAGCAACTTCCTCATCTACAGGAACCTTGTCCGATAAAAGCTGAGTCTCTCACTGGTGCATTAGTAGCGGACCAGAACGCAACGTCATGTAACTGCTTGACAGTCTGTGAACTGTCAACAACTGAACTGTCAACCACAACAGGTGCGTGAGGACGCATAGCGTCCACTCGAGACTGCTTTGACTGCCTAGACTGAGCAGTCAAAACAACTCTAGAATGCGGAGGTTGACGCACAGCGTCAAAACAAGTCAACTCCGATTGTTAGTGAACGTCTTGAACGTCAACAGGAGCATCAGCCAGTGGCCTAACGTCCAAATGCGGCTGAAAAACCACACGAGACCGCATCGAGTGTGGTTCTAAACAACCTGACTGACGTGATTAAGCTACGCCAACGTCAACAGTAAGCACAAAGGAACGTTAGGTTGGCTGAAAGCCAGGATATCGATGAGATAAACGGCTAGACTCAACGGACTAATCGGTAGAATAGTCTTCCATAAGGGAGGCAAGCATATACTGCATGTCTTGCCATACAACCCATTAAGGATCAACGGAAATGGTTGTGGTAAGAGACGAGGGTAACGTCTGTGACCGCAACACTTTGCCTACAAAAAAAGACTCTCGGAGTCTGTGTTACGCTTTTGTTAGGCGGCGAGCAGTTATCCGATGACTGCATAGGGTCAGAGCTGTCCTAATGGTTGTAACCAGGACGCTGGACCTGTCCTGAAAGGACTGACTTTCGCTTAAGGGCTTCGAAACCTTGTGACAGGTTTCTTATGCAAAAAGCCTACGGATGACGAGGAGAAACAACGTCTCTCTCGTCTTATGGTAGGGGAGATCTTGGTAAGATACACCCGATACCATAGAGGGAAAAACGTCTGTTCGTTGGTCAAGGCCTCTCGAACCCATAGTCGTTTGACATTACTTCTCCCCTGGGCTTGGGAGCATGTAAGAGGTCCCGGACTAGGTGAACGACAGGCACGAACAGACGAACCCTCGGACGCAACACTGTAACACTTTGCGCCTCGGACGCAACACTGTAACACTTTGCGCATATCACTTTATCACTTCGATTTTCTGTTTTGCACTTATTTCTACCTGAAACACGCAATTCTGCCCTTCATTAAAAGGTAGTAATTGCGAAATCAGTCGTATAATGCAAGCTCATTAATACCAGCAAAAAAACAGAAAACATATTTTAAGATAAAAAAAATCAGTGGTTGGGAAAGAGACTAAACACTAGTTCATATAACTACGTTTTCAATCTCTCACCGCACATAGCCTAGGGACGAGAATAAAAACCTAAAAACGTTTTATCCTTCCTCCCCGTACAGCGACTAGGGACGCGAGTAACACGAGAACAACGTTACCCGCTTGAACGGAACGTTTTCTCTCCTCTCTCTCCCTCCGTCTCTATCTCTCTCTCTCTCTTGATTTCGCACCTAAGAGAAGAGCCCAATTATATTTCGTCAAAAAAAAACATGTTATTTGACTAAAGGAAAAAACTGAAAGGTTTTTCAATAAAAAGTTCCTTTAAATTAGAATTTAAAACATTTAGCTAAGAAAGAATGAACAAAACGTCAGAATCGATTTACTCTTACTGCAAAGTGAAACCGTGATACACTCTCTCTCTATCGTAACGATAGAGCGCATGTTGAACGTCCTGAACGTCAACAACTGCGTAGCATAAAAAAACTAAACGTTAGTTCATCTTTGAAAACAGTACGAAGACTATCAAAGAAATTCTTTCATAAAATATTACATTTAAAAAGTTTTAAATCCTTAGCTCTTTAAAAGCTAATTACGATATAAAGGGCTCAACGCTGATTAACTTCGGTTTCCAAGTTAGGACCGCCTACTCTCAGGAAAGGTCTATATAAACAAAACATTAAAATTTATTTTTATATGTTTATAATAAATGGAAAGTTAATCGAAGAGGCCTAATAAAGGCGGAGAGATATAAAATATATAGAGGAAAATCTATAACGTGATAAGAATTACTAAAAGCCTAAACACACTTCCGTCTAAGGGAAGGGTCGGCCATTTAAAAGTGAAAGAAAGTCCATACTCTCTTTGTCACCATAATTAAATCTATCCAAAACGAGTTCAAGATTTAAGATGAAGATAAAACACCTGCATAGCGAAAGCTCAAAACTAGAATAAAGTACTTCACCAATTAGTTGTGAAAAAACTCCAGTTTAGCAACGGCGAATAAGAGCGTCTTGTCGATAGCTCGACAGAGAGAAAATTGAGTTCTTTGTTTACAATGAGTACTGGGTATCTGAACAACAGATGGCGCTGTTGAGTACACCCCCTACCTGTGTAGCGATCGCTGGCGAATTTTTCCGTAGAGTTTTTCTGTCGAGCAACAGAGTTGCAGCTACTATAATCACCGGCTAAGTTAAATATTGAAAAAGTGTAGTAAAATCCCTCTGACGAGAGGACTTCTACCACTTCTATTGCTGCTTCTGACAGCATTTGATTAACCTGCTCCTGAAGAGTTGCTGCCAGTAGTGGGATATTTGTATCTGGAGATTGAGTTCACTTTTTGGGTTTCGGTTGCTGTTTGGGGTTACGAGGTTGCCCTCCAGTAGCCATTCTCTGTCCTCTTCTAGACAAGCTCTCCCACGAAAGGGCTGACGCGTGGGAGGAGCTTTCCTCTCCTTCCCGGCTAAAAAGTTAGCCGGAAGCACTTCCTCGCAGTCTTTTGTAATCAGATCTTGCATTGCTTGTGCGTAAGGGCTGCCTATAAGTCCTTCACTTGCTCTGAAGGGAAGAGGAATTTGGTCAAAGGAGCATACAAGAGTTCCGATCTCTGCGCGAGAGTCAATCCTGACGACAGGAAAGAAAACAGCCTAGCTCTTTCTCAATAAAACCTGCTGTGAAAAAGGGTTGTGAGTTCGACCGGCCCGTCCCTAACAGCTTATCTAGAAAGGCAAAAAGGTGCATCTGCGTCTCGTTCTTATTATCTGTGATGTCTGCGAGGACTCCTATAGTCCAGTCCATCAAGCTGAAGACCTCGGTTGTTCTGAAGATGCCCTTCAGCAAGTGATCCATCTCCGACGTGGACAACATCACCTTAGCCTCAGTCATGGCTGAACTACGTGAGGCGTCAACGAAAAGGATAAGTCTCCCTGGGAGGAGGTAGGAACTTCCAAACCGAGAACCTCCCCAGGCTTATACTACACACAGGATCTAGAAGCCAATCTCATAGGGGGAAAGGAAAAGGTTGTCCTTCCTTGTTCTTTCTCTTGAGAATCCAATTGTTCAGAGTCGAATCAAGACCTCTAGACCGATCTGGCTAACACTGTTCCTTGAAAGAGGAAGATTCCTGGGGTCTACCCTTCAAAAACTGCGAGGCCGGGCTCCGAGGTACAGCCTGCTGAAAAGTCCTCCGGATATAAGTCCGCCAAAACTGCAAGTAATCTTTAAGATCTGCTGATTGAAGAGTTTTCTGCTTTTCCTCCTCTGAGATCTATCCTGGCATACCTGATAAGGAAGCTGGATTCATAGGTTTTAATGACTCATTTTCTTGCAGTCCTTGAGAGACTCAGGAATCCACCCAGGGGGCTGTAAAAGTCTCTGTGGGGCAGCCACATCCTCTAAACGGTTAGCAATCTCCGAAGGAGAACGAGTGGGAGAAAACACACGCCTTGCCTTGCATGCTTACGTCCCGCATGCGTTCAATATGCTGCGAGGAAGCGTCATGCTGCGTCCAGCATGCTGCTGCTGTTGTGAACTTCCTCTATTTGTGACCTGTAAACGTCAACAGAGACGTAATGGACCGTTGAAGCTCTGACAGGCATGATGCCTGTGGAAAGCCTGCTCTATGACGTTCGCGATCTAGACGCGAGGGACCGTCCTGCTCGTGTGCACCCATTATGTGTTCAGCTCGCGTGCATCCAGCATGCTGCATGCGTCAAGCATGCTGTGAGGGAGCGTCCTTGCCGCCTCCCGAAACGCGTTAAGATCGCTGTGAGCGAGCGTCCATGAGCGCTGCAGATCGCGTGCGTTCTTGCCGCAACAGAGCACTCAGGACTATGACATTCGCGATCATAACAAGGGGGAGCGTCCTGCTCGCGTGCGTACAGCATGCGTTCAGCTCGTGTGCATCCAGCATGCTGCATGCGTCAAGCATGCTGTGAGGGAGCGTCAAAATCATTGCCGCCTCCTGAAGCGCGTCCAGATTGCTGCGAGGGAGCGTCCATGCGTGCTGCAGCTCGCGTGCGTCTTGCCGCGAGTGCGCGCTTGGAACTATGACGTTCGCAATCCTGATGCGGGGAAGTGGGCCGTTCACATGCGTCCAACATGCTGCGAGGAAGCATCCTGCTCTCGTGCGTCCAGCATGCGTCCTGCATGCTGCGAGGAAGCATCCTGCTCGCGTGCGTCCAGCGGGACGCATGCTGCATGCGTTCAGCATGCTATGAGGGAGCGTCAAGATCTATCCCGGCTCCCAAAACGCGTCCAGATCGCTGTGAGGCAGCGATCTCGACTCTCAGTTTCATGACGAGCAACTCTCTTCTTGTCTAGCAGGAAAGGAAAAACGTAAAACGCCAGCCTCGTCTGGGAGCTGTGTCAACCGATAGCGAGGATAACACTTTTACCTCACTTTTCTAATGGCGAAGGTGAGCGTACTGGGATGCGTCCACATGATTGCTCGAGGGGACGTCCGTTCGCTGATCAAGGTCTAACATCTCCCTTGGCCTTTCAACTTTCCTTCTCCCAGGGGTTGGGGAGCATGGAAGAGGTCCCGGACTAGGAGTATGACAGACATGAACGGACGCACCCTCCACTGCAATGCGTCATGCTTATGTGCCACTGAACACTAGCAATTTTAACTATTTCACATTAGACCATAATAGAATTGCCCGTTGCGAGAGATTATACTCTTTCGCCAAGGGCTAGAAAGAAAATACAATAGGCTATATGATTAATATTAGTATTCTCAAAATCTAAATATTAAAGAACACACACAAAGTACAGTATTGTGAAACTATAACGATCGTCAAGAGCACTACATAGCGTAAATAGACTGTACACTAGTGAAATCTCTATATAAATCAAAAATTAACTAAAGGAATCATACTAATGGGACAAATATATACTTAAAAATAATACATTTCCTTAGATTATAAAAATTAAAATACTTATGCTTAGTAAGATGACATATTCGTAGATAAATTGTCATTTTCCTAACTATACAAACCTTAGCTATTTAATATGGGTATTACTTTCAGCGTAGCTGAAATGACGAGCCATTAGAATTTTAACCAGGGTTTACTACCCCCTCGCTAGTTAGCGAGGGGGTAGGGAGGGGTGGCTTGCTACCCCTCCCCCCCTCACACACCTGTGATTAGCTCACTTTGCTTAGAGGTAGGACTTCCCGGGGGATATGGCTGGCGGGCAAGTTTGATTAAATAGCTAAGGTTTGTATAGTTAGGAAAAATACAAATTATCTACGAATTTGTCATTTGTTCCGTAACTGGAATACAAACCACGCTATTTAATATGGGTGACTCAACCCTTAGGTAGGGTGGTAAGTCCCAGCCATTACTGGCTTTTGGTTTTTTTGCCCGGGGACTCAATATCTGAGTGTGTTAGTACTCAAAGATAAGGAGTCCCTGCACCTCGCAAGTGCCTTGCTCTGCAAGGACCGTGGCCTACGTAAGCTTGTATGTGAAGGAATGAAGTGTGACTCGTCCTAGGAAGTTGACCTGAAGTCCTTTAGATGGAATTCTAGGAAGTCCTTTAGATGGGATTCTAGGATAGGACGTTCCCAATACCACCTCGTAAGGGTATGGGGACGTGACAGTATTATCTTAATACTAGGAACACAAGGAAACATGGTTTACCTACAGTGGTTTGAGGTCAGCTGTGCAGAGAACCCAGGATGCTGCTTTCCCCAAGAGAGGGGAGAATGAAGAAAAGAATAAGGGCTTGGCATACCTTTTCATTCATGCAGACTAAAACCAGGTAACAATGCCCTCAACCCTCTGCTACTTGTCCATTAAGGAGCCTGAGGTTTAAAGCAGCTGTTGTGCACCCACCACAGGGCCGATAGAAAACGTATCGAGCCTCCTGTGGGTCACGTCTTGCAGGTAGTGGGCTGTGAAGGTCGTCTGACGCTTCCAAACCCCAGCTTGTAAAACCTGTGTCACTGAGTAGTTCTTCTTGAAGGCCAGGGACGTAGCGATGCCCCTGACATCATGTGCTCTAGGGCGACGTGACAGAGGAGGGTCGGGATTCAGGGAATGATGGATAACCCTGCGAATCTACACTGAGATAGTATTCTTAATGACCCTCCTCTTCGTCCTTCCTGTGCTCACAAACAATGCCTGCACCCGAGGACGAATTGCAGCTGTTCTCTTAAGATAGAGCCTCAGACTCCTCACTGGGCACAGTAGGAGATGGTCTGGGTCATCTGTTACAGAACGAAGACTCGAAATCCGGAAAAAGTCAAACCAAGGGTCTGGCACTCCTGGATTTTGAGTCTTAGCAACAAACTCAGGGACGAATCTGAACGTTACCTCCCCCCATCCCCTTGAATGGGTGATGTCATACGAGAGACCATGAAGTTCACTGACTCGCTTGGCCGAAGCCAAAGCAAGTAGGAACACCGTCTTCCAAGTCAGGTGGCAATCAGAGGACTGGCGTAATGGTTCGAAGGGAGATCTCTTAAGAGACCTGAGAACTCGAACCACGTTCCATGGAGGAGGTCTCACTTCCGACTGCGGGCAGGTAAGTTCATAACTTCATATGAGTAAAGAAAGTTCCGGCGAAGAGGAAATGTCCATTCCTTTGAGCCTGAAGGCAAGACTTAAGGCTGAGCGATAGCCTTTCACTGCCGAAACCGAAAGGCGCATTTCTTCCCGCAAATACACGAGAAACTCCGCTATTGCTGGAATAGTGGCTTCGAGTGGAGAGATACCCCTTCCACGACACCAACCACATAAAACTCTCCACTTCGCCTGGTAGACCCCTGCAGATGACTTTCGCAGGTATCGAGACATCCTTTCAGCAACTTGTTGCGAAAAGCCTCTCTCTGTGATGAGATACTGGAGAGTCTCCAAGCGTGAAGCCGTAGCGAAGCTACGGCTTTGAGAAAGATGTTGGCGTGTGGTTGTTTGAGTAGCTCGTGTCGTGGAGGAAGTTCTCTCGGGAGTTCTGTCAGGAGCTGCAGAAGGTCCGGAAACCACTCTGCATGATGCCATATCGGAGCTATCAAGGTCACTGAAAGGTTGACCGATATTCTGGTCTTGTTGAGTACCCTCCTCATCAGACAGAACGGTGGAAAGGCGTACACGTTGATGTTGTCCACCATTGTTGAAAAGCATCTTGCCAGAGAGCCTTGAGGTCTGGGACTGGGAAGCAGTAAAGCGGAGGCTTGAAATTCAAAGCTGTCGCTAATAGATCCACAGTCGGGGAAACCCACAAAGTCAGGACTTTGTTGACTACTAGACGATTCAAAGACCACTCGGTACTCACTATCTGGGATGCCCTGCTCAGACTGTCGGCAAGCACATTCCTCTTGCCTGGAATGAAACGAGCTGATAGTGGAATCGAGTGGACTTCGGTCCATCTCAGTATCTCTACTGCAAGATGGGATAGCTGCTGTGAAAAGGTACCTCTCTGCTTGTTGATGTAAACCACTACCGTGGTGTTGTCGCTCATCACCACCACAGAGTAACCCGCCAGGTACTGTTGGAACTGTTGAAGTGCCAGGAATACGGCCTTCATTTCTAGCAGAATTATGTGGAGGCACTTTTCTGATTCTGACCACAGGCCTGAGGTCCTGTGGTTCAGAACATGGGCCCCCCACCCTTTCTTTGAGGCGTCCGAAAACAGCATCAAATCCGGGGGAAGGACGAGAAGATCCACTCCCTTTCGTAGGTTCTCGTCTGTCACCCACCACTGAAGGTCCGTCTGTTCCGCAGGACCCATAGGGACCATGACGTCCGGGGAATCGTGTCCTTGATTCCACCGAGACTTGAGTCGCCATTGCAGGGATCTCATCCTGAGGCGACCGTTTGGAACTAGACGGGCCAGGAAAGAAAGGTGACCGAGGAGACGTAACCATGATTGGGCTGGGAGTTCTTCTCGTCTGAGGAAAGGATCTGCGACCCTCCTCAGCCTTGCTATCCTGTCGTCTGATGGGAAGGCTTTGTGGAGATTGGTGTCCAATATCATGCCTAGATATACCAGTCGCTGAGTTGGAAGCAGAGAAGACTTCTTGAGATTTACCATGATCCCTAGATCTTGGCAAAGTCCCAGAAGCTTGACACGGTGTCGAAGAAGGGTCGACTCCAAGTCTGCCAGGATCAGCCAGTCGTCCAGATAACGGAGGAGACGGACGCCGATCTTGTGTGCCCACAAAGAAATCAGGGTGAACACTCTGGTAAATACTTGAGGTGCTGTGGAGAGACTGAAACACAGCACCTTGAACTGGTAGATCTTGTTGTCTAGGCTGAATCTTAAGTACTTCCTTGAAAACAGATGGACTGGGATCTGGAAGTACGAGTCCTTCAGGTTCAGTGTACAGTACACATGAAGTCTTGTGGTCTCACTGCAAGTCTGACCGTGTCTGCCGTCTCCACGCTGAACGGGGTTTGTTTGACAAACCTGTTCAGAGCTGCGAGGTCGATGACTGGTCTCCAGCTTCCAGATGCCTTCCTTACAGGAAAGAGTCGACTGAAGAAGCCTGGGGAACCACCGATGACCTCCTGGAGAGCGTCCTTCTTTAACATGGTCTCGACTTCTGCCCGTAGGGCTTGGCCCCTTGCTGATCCCAAGGCAAAGGAGCTCAACGACACTTGATCCGCTGTCAGGGGAGGTAGAGATGTTGTGAACGGGACGCGATATCCCTGACTGATTACGGAAATTGTCCAGGAATCAGCCGCGAGTTGCTGCCACCTGATTGCTCAACTTTGTAGGCATCCCCCCACTGGTGGACATGCAGGGGGATTGCCAATCCTAGCGTTTGCGGCCTCGGCCACTCCCTCTAGGATTTTTACCTCCCCTGGAGGACTTTTTGCCTTTCTTGTCTTTGACAGGAAAGGGCTTCGACACCGTTGTCTTCGCTGCCACTGCCGGTTTCGTCGTCTTGGACGGGCGAGGTTGTTGAGGTGCTGGAGGTTTATAGGGCTTTGATGTAAGAGCCCTATGTAGGAGAGAGTCCTCATTGGACTTCCTTCACCTCTCAGCTGCCTGTTTCACGTCTTTAGGCTCAAACAGATTCTTCTCCAAAAGGGAAGAATGTCTGAGCCTGCTGACCTTGACGGCTGAGACCTTCGTGTGGAACCTCTCTGCCACCGCATCACGTCGTTTCAGGATGGAATTGGCCCACAAGTTCGAGACTTGGTGGGCCAGAAACTCAATGGTGTGGGTGCCCGAAAGGAGGAAGGTCTCCAGGGCCTTCCTTATGCTCTCCTTAGACAGGTCCTCAGATCGCAACAGGATGCCAAGAGACCCCAGCCAGACGTCCAGCCACGAAGTAGTCTGCATGGCACACTTCGCGACCTTCTCCTGACTTAGGATCTCTGTCGCCGAGAAAGACACTTGCCGGCTAGAGAGCCTCTCTAAAGGGACTCCCTTGGTGAGCTCTTCCACCGAATAGTGCAAGGGGAGAGCTAGGCAAGACTCCTCCATGATCTCAAAGTACCTCCTCTGATGGATACTAGGAGGAGGGAAGAGCTTGTTGCCAGCAGTGGAACGGCTGGAGGAGGGGAGTTCGGAGAGCTGGCCCACAACCTTATCCCTGGTACTCTTCACCCCTTGGGACCAGGGCAAAGCCGCACTGGCCTTAGTGGGTTTCTGAATGCCAAAGACTCGGTCCAGGACCGTGTCCTTGCCCTCTCGAGGAGGAATCTCAGGGTCTGGGAACCCGTTGAGATGCCTAATCAGGGTCAAACCTGCCAGAAGGCATGCTCTGACTCCTGTGGCTCCCCTCCTGGAGAACTCGCAGCAAAGTCTCCCGTCCCCAAAGGCTCTTCTTGGGGGGACACGTGGACGTTCTCTGCGGGTGTTGTTGGCTCTGGTCGAATCCTTGAGGAAGACTTAGGGATAGTTTTAGAGTCCTTAAGCTCCCTCCTGGGAGGAATACAGGACTCCAACAACGACATCTGTGGGCTCTTCTCCGCCCCAACCCGGGACGATTCTCCTGCACGAGGTGGGGGTTTCTCACATTGGTGCGATGGGAGAACGTCTCACATCGGTCGACTCCCCTGAGGACGGAAAATCCTCATCCACAGGAGAGGGAGAGAAAGACTGGGGGGGGGGGGGGGAAAGAGCCTCCCTCAAGGACTTCCGAAGAGCCAGCTTGGCGCTAGGGAGAAGTTACTACGACTTTTACTCCTCTCTTCCTCTTCAGTGGGGTCGGAGCTGCCATTGATTTGAGGCCCAACTCAGAGAAGGCAGGTTTGAAAGCCTGCATGACAGCTCTGACAAGGGGCCCGAACCATGGCTGCTTACTGACAGCGCACCCTCTGAAGGGAAGGGGATCGGGTGATCCTTCGGAGTAGAAACAACTGGGCCTGCCTGAAAAGAAAGGGAAGAAGAAGGTTGGTTCCTGGACCTATCTGGAGTATTTCCCTCCTCCTGCGGGAGCACTGATCTGCACTCGTGGGGAAGGGGGGGTGAAGATGACGACCTGGAGGCTCTTGTTCCTGTAGCGTCGCGCGGGGGCTCGCGCTGTGAATCCCGCTGGGGATTGCGTTGGGAATCACGCTGGCGCGATGGGATGGAGATGATGGTGAGGGCGCGCAGGCGAGCGCTGGCATGCAGGAGAGCGATGGGGTGCAGGCGAGCGACTGCGCACAGGTGAGGGGGCGCGTGGGCGCGTGGGCGCGCAGGCAATCTACGACGCGTGGGCGAGTGGGCGCACAGGCAATCTGCGACGCGTGGGCGCACCGGCAATCTGCGACGCGTGGGCGAGTGGGCGCGTTGACGAGCTGGTGAGCGATGGCGCGCAGGTGATGGAGCGCGCGGGTGCGCAGGTGATCGGTGGCGCGCAAGTGCGCAGGTGATCGGTGGCGCGCAGGTGCACAGGTGATCGGTGGCGCGCAGGTGCGCAATCTGGCGACAGCAGAGGAGGCGCCGAAGGGTGTGCAAGCGCTTGCGCGCGCGGAGGTAATAGCTCACGTGCGCGGGGGCGCGCAGGAACTCACTGAGCTCTAGAAGGAGTGCGCAAAAACACAGGGGGAATACCCCTAGCGCGTGGGCACGCAGGAGGGCGCACCATAGGAGCTGTGACAGGTGCGCGTCATGGAGACTCCGCGCGATGGCGCGTAGGCGAGGGCTGACGAGCAGGCGAGGTCCGAAGGCGCGTGGGAGATCGCTGACGGGAAGGAGAAGAAAGATTCTTCCCTTCTGCGCCCAGATCCGGAGATCGTGGGCGTGCAGGCGTACATTGGCGCGCAGGCGAACGCTGGCACGTAGGTGAAGAGCGCTGGCGAGCAGGAGATCGTGGGCACGTGTGGCGCGCATCAGGATGAGGGCGCGCAGATGTGCGCTGGCAAGGAGAAGATCGCTGGCGTACAGGAGATTGCTGGTGCGCAGGTGAGCGCTAGCGCGTAGTCTCAGTCACAGGAGATTGTTGGCGCATTGTCCCTGGAGCAGGTGGTTTCTGGAGAGCAGTCTTAGGAACAGCAAGAGAGCGCTTGCGTGCCATAGCGCGTGGGCGTGCAGGAGAGCGTTGGCGCACAGGGGATACCTGGCGCTTAAGGGACTTACTCACAATGTGAGAAAGCCCCTTTTGCCCCGAAGGGACCGATGCTCGTTGGATAACGGGATGCGTAGGCGCCCACAGCACGTCAGCAGCCAGGAACGGAGATGGAAGGTCAGCAGGTCAGGCGGATGAAGGAGATTGTGAACGATCTGCAGAGAGGTCCAGGGATACAGCTGCAACGGTCGGTGCACGGCGAGGAGGATTCTCTGTGGGGGACTGCGAAAACAAAGAACCGAAGAGGCACCTCCTAACTTCCTTGTGGGGAGAAGGAAGTCATCTACGGCGAAGAGGTAGGCGAGCTTTCCATCTAATACGTCCTCTGGGGGCAGCAGGCAGACCATCGGCAGTCCTCCGAAGAGGAGTCTCTGACAGTGAACTCCCCCGAGGGAGAGAATCACCTGCAGGAGATACCGTTGGACTTAGCTCCTCCCTCGAAGGATGTTCGGAAGGGGGAACTAAGCCTTCAGCTGCATCAGGAACCATAGCAGGGGTTTGACCTAACTCGTCGTAAGCCCCTGCCACAACAACGTCGACGATAGACAAAGGATCAACCTCTACTATCGCCGGCGACTGTTTAACAGCAGCCCTCAACCTGATTATTTTCAAACAGGGCTTCCTTGGAGGGCGGACCGTGAAGCCCCAAGGAAGCCCAAAGCTGCAATAAATCATTGTTAGACACATTATCAGAAATATCCTCCCCCGCGGGAGGAAGAGGAGCTACCTCGCTATGGGAGGCAACTCCCTCTCCCGAACCCCGAGGTTGGTGAACATAAGTACGGCGTACGCTACCACTCGACGGCCCCTCGGGAGAGACCGATCGAGTAGGAACTTCAGAGGTTCGGGCTCCGGAAGAAGAGTCCTTGGGATTTTCTCTCTTCAAGGAAACCCCTGGAAAAGAAATATCCCGTTTGGACTTCTTCTTCCGGCGCCGGGAAAACCTCTCCCACTGGGAGATAGACCACTCCCTACACTCACCGCATACTTTATTTCTTTCACACCGTTGGCCCCTGCAATAAGGTGTGAGGGTCTGTGTCCACCGCCGACATAAACGTTCCGCAAGGGCGGTCAGGTAAGCCGGGACACTTCCGCATGATAGAGGCCAACTTCCAAATACACTGAAAAGAAAAAGCAAAAAACAAAGATCAAAGGCTGTCATAAGCGAGGGTGGGAGCAGACACATCTGATCGTCACCCGAGCCAAAAGCAAAACTGAGCTAATCACAGGTGTGTGGGGGGGGAGGGGTAGTAAACCCTCGTTAGAATTCTAATGGCTCGTCATTTCAGCTACGCCGAAAGTAATACCCATATTAAATAGCGTGGTTTGTATTTCAGTTACAGAACAATTATTATTTTTACATTCATTGCAAGACAAGAATTTACATATTTGCAAGTCATACTACGTAGATTACGTCACAAGATTATGATGTCATAGCGATGGCGGACTGATTTCCTTCAAGGCATTCAGATCTCGCCCTGCAAGAGTTTACATGACGTGATTGTGACGTCATAATGTTTTTCCTTCCATTATATCTTTAAGAGGTGTTTGTTAGTTAATAAAGTAGGGGGAAAAAATTCCTTGATCCTATCTATTTCAATCCTACAAACATAGAAAAGAAACAAATACACACATGCCCTCTGCTAACACTGTGTGGGAAAACAAGAGCAGCTTGGAAGCCGGTCTAACCCTACACACAAATTTTAACAACTATGAAGCCATCTTGAAAATCAAGTTAAATTAAACAGTCCAAGTTGGACCAACAAAAAACTATCTTATTCGTGTGAAAAAGAAAAATCCAATATCTTCGATAGTCGAAAGGCAGTTAGCAAAAGCCATAAACAATATACAATGGGTACTTCACCAAATTTGTAGACAAAGCAAACCCACAACGAAATAAATTTCCGAAGTGTTGACTCGATCAACGGCAGGGAATTTCTGAGGAATGTTGGGAATGGTTCCAGTTACCTACTGAGTGAGGGCACTCACGTACGACCACCTGATCACCTAGCAGTGATTGCCATGAAATTTGAATTTCTGCCGTGTGCGCAACGATACGCGGGATTAAGCTATATATATGTAGCTACCAAGGAAGTTACATATTTAAAAATACAAATTATCTACGAATTTGTCAATTGTTCCGTAACTGAAATATAAACCTACCCTATTTATTAGGGGTGACTCACCCATTAGGAGGGTGGATATCCCTACCAAACTTGCTTATGGCTTTACCTGGGGGCTCCTTATTTTGAATGGATTTTTACCAAAAATAAGTCCCTGCACCTCGCTAAACGTTGCTACACAAGATCCACGGCCTACGCAAGCTGTGTGTTGAGATGTTTAGAAGTGTGACTGTCCAAGTAAAATTTATTCCAAGTCTTTGTAGGAAAAACTGCTGTAACCAAGACTTTCCCAATACCACCTCGCCAGGGTATGGGGATGCAACAGAATTAGCTTAATAGCCTACAGTACAAGGAACACAAGGAAGCATGCTTTACCTGCAGTGGTTAGAGGTCAGCTTATGCAGAGAACCCAGCATGCTGCTTTCCCCAAGAGAGGGGAGCATGAAGAAAAGAATAAGAGCCAGCCAAACCTTTTCATTCACGCAGACTAAAACCAGGTAACAGTGCCCTCAACCTTTTGCTACTTGTTCAATAAGGAACTTGATGTATTATACCAGCTGTTGTGCAGCCACTACAGGGCCGATAGAAAACGTATCAAGCCTCCTATGGGTCATGTCTTGCAGGTAGTGGGCTGTGAACGTATTCTGACATTTCCACACCCCAGCCTGTAGAACCTGCAACATAGAAAAGTTTCTCTTGAATGCCAGACGTAGCTCTGGGGCGACATAAAGGAGGAGGGTCCGGATTCAGGGCATGGTCTATGACCTTGTGAATTCAAGCAGAGATTGTGTTCTTAGTGACTCTCCTCTTGTTCCTCCCTATGCTGACGAAAAGTGCAGACACACGGGGACGGGCTACAGCTGTTCTCTTGACGCACAGCCTCAAACTCCTCACTGGGTAGAGTACGAGATGATCAAGGTCATCAATTATTGAGTGGAGACTCAAAATCCGGAAGGAGTCGAATAGGGGATCCGCCACTCACGGATTCTGAGTCTAAGCAACAAACTCAGGGACGAAGCAGAACGTTACCTCTCCCCATCCTTTTGTATGGGCAATGTCGTATGTGAGACAATAAAGTTTACTAACACCCTTGGCCAAAGCCAAAGCTAGTAAGAACACCGTCTTCAAAGTTAGGTGGCGATCTGCTGCCTGGCGTAATGGTTCATAGGGAGGTCTCTTCAGAGACCCGAGAACTCGACCTACGTTTCATGGGGAAGGTCTTACTTTAGACTGAGGAAAGGTAAGTTCATAACTCTGTATGAGTAAGGAAAGTTCTAGTGATGAGGAAATATCTATTCCATTGAGTCTAAGAGCAAGGTTTAAGGCTGAGTGATAGCCTTTAATGGCCGAGACTGAAAGGCGTATACAAGGAATTCTGCTATAACTGGAATAGTGGTATTGAGAGGAGAGATACTCCTTCCACAACACAAACCACAGAAGGTTTTCCACTTTGGGTGGTAGACTGCTGTTGATGATTTCCGCAGGTATTCAGACATCCTGCTCGCAACTTGTTGCGAAAATCCTCTCTAAGTGAGGAAATGCTGGATAGTCTCCAAGCGTGAAGTCGTAGCGAAGCTATGGCTTTGTGGAAAATGTTAGCATGTGGTTATTTGTGTAGATCATGTCATGGAATGAGTTCTCTTGGATTTGGCATGATGCCATAGCGGAGCAATGGGAGTCATTGAGAGGTTGGCCGATGTTCTGGCCTTGTTGAGTACCCACCTCATCAGACAGAACGGGGGAAAGGCATAAACGTTGATGTTGTCCCACTGTTGTTGGAATGCATCTTGCCAGAGAGCCTTGGGGTCTGGGACTGGAAGTTCAGGGCTGTTGCGAAGAGATTCACAGTCAGAGAACGCCACAAGTCCAGACTTTGTTGGCAACTAGATGATCAAAAGACCACTTGGTATAGTAGGGTAAGGCAATTTTGGACAGAGGCAATTTTGGACAAGCAAAGCAAAAATTGGACAGATGCAATATCTCTAAAACTATTTATAATTTTCAAAAACTATAATGCTGTTAGAAATTCCCCAACCTTCTACTTTATAAATATTAGTATGTTTGGTTTTAAAAAAGTATTAAATACCACTAGAAAAATTGTTGAATATGGGTGTTCAATAATTGCCTCGCCTTCATTTTAGGGCTTCTCAAAAATAATACCATAAATTATTTTTTCTAAAAAAAAATTAGTAGTTGATACTAAAGGAAGGTTTTAAATAAAAAATTGATGAAAAAATCTGGAATATCTAGTGTCCAATTTTGCCTCACCTCGAAAAATGGTGAGGCAATTTTGGACACTTAAATGAAAAAACAACTAGTTCATAATGTTAAGTTATTAAGTAATACATTTTGTAATTTTCTTATCTTTTATATTATTCTTATATGTATCTATATATTTTCTTAATAATTTTAACCAAAAATTATAGTTATTTGAAAATATTTTTTACCATATACTTCAAGAGAAAAAATATTGATTTGTAAAGCAGGGAAAAAGAAAAAGGTTTTCTTTACAAAGAAGATATTAATAAAACCTATTACTAATGAAAAAATATGTACAATACAAAACCTGAAATAAAAGTGAACAATTTAATATATATTATAGCCATATACGTAACAAAATAAATGCCTGAATATAAGTCTTGTCTATTTACTTCAACTGAATGCTCAAAAAACTGCTTCAGTTCTTTTATAGATGGCACTAACCATTTTCGTTAAGGCCTGGGTTTCATAAATAATGGACCTTTAATTATATCTGTGATTTGAAAAAGGTATGTATCCGTTTGGTGCTCTGGATACTCCTATACCCCTGATGCCTGGCGGATGATCTTAGTGGAGTTAGTATGGACCGACAGGGGTCACTTGCCTTAGTTAGGCACTGCGCATCACAAGGAACTGGCTGTCCTTTGATGACTCTAACCAACGAATCCACTATGGATTTAATCTTTCTTTAAAAAGCGAAAGTGAAAGAATGGCCCCCCGTCCCGGGCGTTGCAGGGTTCTAAGAATCTCCCGGTTAATAAATACTAAAGAAAAATTGAAAATTGGTAATTGGAATGTTAGAAACATGAATCAGATTTGGAAGTTACAGCAAGTAAAGAATGAATTTATGAATTACAGTTTGGATATCTTAGCCCTAAGTGAAACACTTTGTAAAAGGGTCGGTAAAGAACTCACACCAAGGCAATACATATCTACAGTATCTACTCAGGAAGAACAGATGGAGTTGGAAGAGAAGGGGTAGGAATGACGACACCAAGAGCAGAAAAGTCATTAATGGAATGAAGAGCTGTATATAGCAGATGGTCATTTGCAAAGTTTAAATCAAAGCAGTGCAATATGAGTACTATAGTTAACTATGCACCAACAAATGATTCCCCTGAAGACAGGAAAGATGAATACTAGAAGGAATTGCAGTGTGTAACAGATGAGATCCCAGAGAGAGATACGAAAATTGTGATTGGTGACTTCAATGCTGAAGTTGCAATGAATAATCGAGGTACAGAGAATGTGATGGGTGTTGAGGGTCTTGGCGAAGTTGCAAATGAAAATGGGGCAGATTTTATAAGTTTTTGTTCTTTTCCAGCACAAGGACATCCACAAATATACATGGGCTTCATCATGTGGCAATTACAAAAATCAAATAGATCACATAGCCATTGATAAAGAGAGAAGGAGGACTGAGAAGTATAAGAAACTATAGAGGTGCAAATATTGGTAATGACCACTAGCTCCTCTTGCTACACTGAAATTAAAACCGAATGCACCCAACAGAAATGTAGATAAAATATCTAGGTTTGATCCAACTATCTTCTAGAGAATGAGCAGAGAAATCTTTGTAATTGAATATAAGAATTGATTTGCAGTCTTAGAGACATTAGGGGACAAATAGCAAACAATTAACAAATGATACTTGGGATACTATAAAAAGGAGACAAAGATAGAAGTTGATTGTTGGAAGTTTTTGAGGAAGTAATGAAAATTGCAAGGTAGAGCATGCTAAGCATTCCAGTATTGTTAGTGAGGTCAAAAGAAAAGCCAGAAATGACTGGCGAGAATATTTAGACAGGAAAGCAGAAGAGTCTGACAAAGCTATGGATTCAGGGAGTGGCTATGGTATAAGAATTGTACATAGAATTATTATAGAAATCTCTAAGGGAGCAAAGCAGAAGAAGCATATACCCATCAAAAAGAGAGATGGAGCTGTTATAACAACAGAAGATGAAAAAAGGCAACGTTGGATGGAACACTTTAGTGGGGTCATGAATAGGAGATATAAAGGGATTAATCTGAGACTGAATCTTCCAACCTTCCTAGATGGATGGTTTGGGCCTGGAAGTATGTGTCCTTTAGGTCCAGTGTGCAAATGAAGACCTGAGGTTATAGCCCTTGTTCGAACTCCAACATGGAGTGGACATCGACCCAAAGGGACAGCTCCTTGCGGATTCTTTTGCATGGGAGATTGTTGATGCTGGGGTCTTGACTCGTGGTGTAAAGGATCAGACGCGATACCCTGTGTAAGGATTCTTCCCTGAGAGAATTCCTTTAACTAACAGAAGGAAGACAACACTTAACTCTACCATGCGCCCTGATGGGATTGCTGCTATTCCTTAGAATAGAATCAATCTGGTGAATGTTAATCAATGGATAACAGTTAGGTATAGTGGTTACTGTGCAGTTGGAGAGTGCTTGCAAGTAGTCGCCAGTTGACAAGCCGCTGATGAGGGTTGTCAATCGTTTGCCAATCACCTTAGTGTGATGGCCAACGGCCAGTAGCGTGAAGTGTGTTGTATATCTTCTAATCTAGGGAACTACGGGCAGAGGTTGACTAGTAAGTCCGAGTCACAAAATGCTGGCGAATTGCCGATGATTGGTGAATCAGCGGTCTGTGAGCCAAGGATGGTAACTGACAGGTAGAGGAAGACTGTCTGGTCAGTCAGCCAAGGTAGGTGGGTGATAAATGAGTTGGTGATCTGCTTTGAGAGCCCTGAGAGACAGCAGAATGGTTTAATGATAATCAGTTGGTGATGGTAAGCCATTGATGATCAGCAATAAACTCAGGGATGAAGCTGAACATTACCTCTCCCCATCCTCTTGAATGGGCGATGTCATATGAGAGACCATGAAGTTCGCTGACTCGCTTGGCTGAGGCCAAAGCTAGCAAGAACACCGTCTTCCAAGTCAGGTGGCGATCTGTTGCCTGGTGTAATGGTTCATAGGGAGGTCTCTTAAGAGACCTGAGAACTCGAACCACGTTCCATGGGGGAGGTCTCACTTCTGACTGGGGGCAGGTAAGTTCATAACTCCGTACGAGTAGAGAAAGTTCTAGCGATGAAGAAATGTCCATTCCCTTCAGTCTGAAGGCGAGGCTTAAGGGTGAGCGATAGCCTTTCACTGCCAAGACTGATTGGCGCATTATTTCACGTAAATACACGAGGAACTCAGCTATTGCTGGAATAGTGACATCGAGAGGAGAGATACCCCTTCCATGACACCAACCAGAGAAGACTTTCCACTTTGCCTGGTAGACTGCTGCTGATGATTTTTGCGACACCAACCAGAGAAGACTTTCCACTTTACCTGGTAGACTGCTGCTCATGATTTTTGCAGATGTCCAACCATCCTAATCGCAACTTGTTGCGAAAATCCCCTCTTAGAGAGGAAATGCTATATAGTCTCCAGGCGTGAAGTCGTAGCGAAGCTACGGCTTTGTGGAAGATATTGGCGTGCGGTTATTTGAGTAGCTCCTGTCGTGGATGGAGTTCTCTTGGTGGCTCTGTTAGGAGTTGCAAAAGGTCCGGGAACAATTCTGCGTGATGCCATAGCGGAGCTATGAGGGTCATTGAAAGATGTTCTAGTCTTGTTGAGAACCCTCCTCATCTGACAGAATGGGGAAAGGCGTAAACGTCGATGTTGTCCCACCGTTGTTGGAAAGCATCTTGCCAGAGAGCCTTGGGGTCTTGGATTGGGGAACAGTACAGCTGGAGCCTGAAGTTCAGGGCCGTTGCGAAGAGGTCCACAGTCGGAGAACCCCACAAAGTCAGGACTTTGTTGGCTACTATATGATCCAAAGACCACTCGGTACTCACAATCTGAGATGCTCTGCTCAGATTGTCGGCGAGCACATTCCTTTTGCATGGAATGAAGTGTGCTGATAGTGGTATCGAGTGGATTTCGGCCTATCTCAGTATCTCTACTGCTAGATGGGATGGTTGCTGCAAAAAAATACCTCCTTGTTTGTTGATGTAGGCCACTACCGTGGTGTTGTCGCTCATCACCACCACAGAGTAACTTGCCAGGAACTGTTGAAGGGCCAGAAAGACAGCCTTCATCTCTTGGAGATTTATGTGGAGATACTTTTCTGACTCTGACCAGAGGTCTGACGCCATGTGGTGCAGCAAGTGGGCCCCCCCACCCTTCTTTTTGAAGTGTCTGAAAACAGCATCAAATCCAGGGGGAAGACGAGAAGATACACTCCATTTCGTAGATTCTCGTCTGTCACCCACCAATGGAGGTCTGTCAGTTCCGCAGGTCCCATGGGGATCTGTATGTCCGGGGCCAAAGAGTAGTGTGCTTGACGCCACCGGGGCTTGAGTCGCCACTGGAGGGATCTCATCCTGAGGCGACAATTGGGAACTAGACGGGCCAGCGATGAAAGTTGACCTAGGAGACATAGCCCCGATTGGGCTGGAAGTTCTTCTCATCTGAGAAAAGGTCTTGCGACCTGTCTCAGCCTTGCTATCCTGTCATCTGATGGGAAGGCTTTGTGGAGAATGGTGTCTACAATCATGCCTAAGTATATCAGTCTTCGAGTGGGAAGCAGAGAGAACTTCTTGAGATTCACCATGACCCCCAGATACTGGCAAAGTCTCAGAAGTTTGTATCGATGTTGAAGAAGGGTTGACACCGAGTCTGCTAGGATTAGCTAGTCGTCCATACAATGGAGGAGACGGATGCCAATCCTGTGTGCCCAAAATGACACTAGGGTGAACACTCTGGTGAAGACTTGTGGTGCTGTGGAAAGACCAAAGCACAGCACCTTGAACTGGTATATTCTGTTGTCTAGGCTGAATCTTAAGTACTTCCTTGAAGACGGATGGACTGGGATCTGGAAGTACATGACCTTTAGGTCCAGTGTGCACATGAAGTCTTGCGGTCTCACTGCTAGTCTGACTGTGTCCGCCGTCTCCATGCTGAACGGAGTTTGTTTGACAAACTTATTCAGGGCTGAGAGGTCGATGACTGGTCTCCAGCCTCCAGACGCCTTCTTTACAAGAAAGAGTCGACTGAAGAAGCCTGGGGATCCATCGAGGACCTCTTGAAGAGCGCCCTTCTTCAACAGGGTCTGGACTTCTGCCCGAAGGGCTTGCCGCCTTGCGGATCCCATGACAAGGGAGTTCAATGACACTGGAATCCTGGTCAGGGGAGGTAGATATGTTATGAACGGAACGCGATATCCTAGACTGACCACAGAGATTGTCAAGGAATCAGCCCCGAGTTGCTTCCACCTGTTTGCGCAACTCTGTAGGCATCCCCCCACTGGCAGAAATGCAGGGGGACTGCCTATCCTCGCGTTTGTGGCCTCGGCTGCTTCCTCTAGAATTTTTACCTCCCCTGGAGGACTTTGAGGGCTTAGACACCGTTGTCTTCGCTGCAGTTGTCGTCATTGTGGTCTTGGTTGGACGGGACTGCTGCGGTGCTGGAGGTTTATAGGGCTTAGATGTTAAAGCCCTATAGAGGATTGAGTCTTGATGAGACTTCCTCCACCTCTCAGCAGCATGTTTTACATCCTTAGGCTCGAACAGAAGAGACCCCTCTGTAATGACAGAAATGCCTCATTTAACTGAATGGTAATTCCCTTTACGATAATTAGACTTAATAAACGAATTGGTTTTCATCTCATCAAAATGTTGTTAGCCACACGTAGTTGAGATGGTGTAGGATCGAGTGTGCATACGCAGAGGTGTAAAGAGGCGTAACAAAGGAGTAGTTGTGTCTGCGGTCGAGAGTTTGTGATTGAGTGCACAAGGTAAACAAAAGTGGAGTTGTGTGAGCCTCGGGCGTAGCTGTGCGAGGTAAGGTTAGAGCGCACTCTTAGAGTCGACAGCAATCAGTGTAGAAGGGAAACAGTGTTGCTCCCCCTTATTATTATGTGAAATTCTTACTTTCTCCCTTGTAAAAGGTATGCACTTTTCTTCGTTATAATTGGTGTTTTAATGACACTTGATATTGTCTATTGTGGTTATCTTTTTAAACGTATCAAATAAAGTTACAATAATTTTGCCAGTATTGAAACTGCTTTATGCTGTGCTTGCATGTGGTTGGAGGTGTGCCACCAACCATAAGTTAAGATGTACAATATTATTCTCAGATTTGTGAAAGTATTATTCTATAGTTGCCAGGCTAAAAGTGCAGAGTAACCATTAGGTTAGGTACAAGTACATTATAGCCTATAGTCCATTTCTTTTAGCGAGGCATATTTGCACCGACTCGCAGCGGTGCCCTTTTAGATCAGAAAAGTTTCCTGATCGTTGATTGGTTGGGCAAGATAATTCTAACCAATCAGCGATCAGGAAACGTTTCCGAGCTAAAAGGGCACGCTGCTAGTCGGTGCAAATATGCCTCGCTAAAAGAAATGGACTGTAGGCTACGAATTGCATGTTGTTTGACATAGGACCGTTGTCCTAAATGAAAACTTTGTATTACAGGGTACCAGTTTGGAGTACCTGTCATAAACTAGCACTTGCAGATGTGAGAGTTAAAAAACCCCAGGAACCAGCCTTTCCCTCAACCTCCACTGCAAATGAAGATCCATCCTTCTCCACAGCAAGAGTCTAGTTTAACTTTAAATCTAGGCTTGGAGTATTAGCCTATACCTATGATGTACACGGTATTAGCCTATGCCAAGGTTTGGTTTGTTATAGATAGGCTAGCCAGGAATAAGTCGATTGTCCTAAATTCAATGGTACCTCCGAATTAAGTAAGGACAATTGACGAAGGTAAGAGTTTAGTAAAAAAGTGATGTGTGGAATGCCATGAGACCTCTATGAAGGAATGTCTGAGCCTATTGATCTCGGCACTAGGGACCCTCTGGTGGAATCTCTCAGCTACTGCATCCCGACATTTCAGGATGGTATTTGCCCACAAGTTCAAGTCTTGGTGGGCAAGAACCTCAATTGTGTGAGTACCTGAGATAAGGAAAGTTTCCATAGCTTTCCTGGTACGTTCCTTGGAGAAATTCTCAGATCGTATCAGGATACCTAAGGTCCCCAACCAGATATCAAGGAACGAAGTAGCTTGCATAGCACACTTCGTGACTTTCTCCTGGTTGAGGATCTCAGCTGCCGAGAACGAGACCTGCCGGTTGAAGAGTCTCTCAAGAGACTCCCTGGTTAGCTCTTTCAGCCAGTGGTGAAGTGAAAGAGCTGAACTAGGCTCCTCCAGGATCTCGAAGTACCTCCTCTGCTATACGCAAGGAGGTGGGAGGAGCTTGTTCGTGGTACCGAAACGGTTGGAGGAGGACATCTCGGAGAGCTGCTGGGCAATCTTGTCCCTGGTACTCTTTACCCCTTGAGACCAGGGCTGGACTGCACTGGTCTTAGAGGGTTTTGAGTACCAAAAACATGGTTTACGACAGGGTCTTTGCCCTCTCGAGGAAGGATCTCTGGGTCGGAAAACCTGTTGAGAACCCTCATTAGAGTCAGAACCTGCCAGAATGCCTGTTCTGACTTCTGCTGGTCTCCTCCTGTTGTAGGACTTGCAGCGAAGTCTCCTTCTATCCCCAAAGGCTCTTCTTCGGGAGAATCGCGGACATTCCCTTGGTGGCTGGCTGGCTCCATCCTAGCCCTAGTGGAGGACTTTAACAATGTTTTGGAGTCTTTAGATTCCTTCCGGGGAAGGATGTAAGACTCCAATATCGATGAGTGTGGCATGTCCCTTCTATTCTCGGACTGTGAGGAATTCTTGGCGTGAAGTGAGATTTCCTCCATTGGTGCGATGGGGGAAAGTCTCTCTTCGCGTGGTTCCCTAGGTGACGGGAGATCTTCGTTCGAAAGGGATGGAGAGTTAATCCGAAAAATAGGAGGAACTTGCCTCGATGGTCTAAGTGGAGTCAGTTTCGCCCTCAGGGAAGTGACCGCGTCCAAAACTCCTCTTTTCCTCTTCAAAGGGGTAGAGGAAGCCCTGGTTCCATGTCCTAGATCAGACAGGACAGGATTGAAAGCCTGGGTTACGGCTCTGATCAAGGCATTGAACCAGGGCTGCCGGTTGACAGACGCACTGTCAGACAAACTCCCTGAAGGGAAAGGGATCGAAGGTTCCCTTGGAGGAGTTACTGGAATGGGTGGGTTCGCCTTGGGATGTAGTTTTGAGATCCTGAACCCCTCTGCATGTTTCCCTTCTCCCACAATGCGCGATGGTATGCGCTTGCGGGGAGGGGAATGAGGTGATGGCGACCTTGCCGGACGTCGTTCCTTTCGGTGCGCATGCTCTCACGTGTGTGAGAGAGAATAATGGTGCTCACGCGTGGGACTTACATGCGGGAGACTGTTAGCGCGCACGCGGGCGCATAGCAGAATCATAATGGGCACGCGGGAGCGGGAGAGATTGTTGGCGCACGTCTAAAAGAGAGAGAGAGACGGCGCTAGTGCGTGTATCTCTGTGTGCGCGCGCAGGAGAATGATGGCGCGCAGCTGAGTGCAAAGCTGGTGAGAGCTGGCGCGCCTGTAAAAGTCGCAGCACAAGTTGAGGCCAACAAGGTTGTTGCCTCACGTACGAACTTATGTGCAGGAGAGTGATTGCGCGCAGGTTTTGACTGGTGCTTTAGTTGGCGCGCAAGATGACGCTCAGGAGAGCGTGATGTGGGGCGCACATGTTGGGGCACGGGAGAGCGCTGTTGCGCAGGAGAACATTAGCGCGCAGGTAACTGGCGCGTAGGCGAACGTTGGTGCCCAGGTGAGTGCTGGCGCGCAGGTGGGCGCTGGCGCATGGGAGATCGTGGGCACATGGGCGCAGGGGCGCAGGGCCCGTCGGTGCACGAGAGCGCTGGCGCGCAGGAGATTATTGGCGTGTTTGCACACATGGCACGTATGAGATCTCTGATCTTGTTGGCACGTAAGCACGTGAGGTTGCTGTCCTGTGTAAGGGCGAGCAAGATGGGTGGTGAGCTGAAGCGTTGGTGCCTGACGAGCTGCAAGTGAGTGCTGGTCAGGGTGCGTGGGCACGTGGCATGCAGTATGATGGCGCGCAATAGCGCACTTTGGTGGAGCCTTGTTAGGCCCATCCAGGAACGGCGATGGAAGGGCGGCAGGTCTGTCGGATGGATGGTCGACGTGTCCTTTAAAAGGATGACCATCCAACGAAAGAGATCGCGAACGATCTGCAGAGAGGTCCAGGACCAATGCAGGTGCAGTGATGGAAGATCGGTCTAGAGGTTCCTCCGCGGGGGACTGCATAGAAGACGTTGAACCAAAGAGGCCCCTCCTCACCGCAGGTGAAGGAAGGCCTCTATAGTGAAGAGGAAGGCGAGCCTTCCAACGGATGCACTCTCTGAGGGCCATTGGATCAGCAAGCTGACATTCAGCAGTCCTGCGAAGAGGAGTCTGTAAGTGAACTCCCCCGAGGGAGAGAAACACTAGCAGGAGAGACTGACGATGGACTTAGTTTCCCTCTCGTAGGATGATCAGGAATGGGGGAAACTAAGCCGTCAGCTACCGTAGAGTCTGGAGTGAAAGAGGAGATGGGTGAAACCGCATTGGATACCTCTGTCACCACAACGTCAATAAGAGACAGAGGATCAACCTCTGACGATAACGACATTGCTTGACAGCAGCATCCAGGAGGATGAAATCAAGCAAAACCTCCTTGGAGGGCGAACCCGTAAGCCCCAAGGAGGACCAAAGCTGAAAAATGAAAAATTCGTAGATGATTTGTATTTTTCCTAACGATACAAACCTAGCTATTTACATGGGGTAATTACTTCGGCGCAGCCGATGACGAGCCACAAAGTTTTAACGCGGGTTTCCTACCCCACCGCTAGTTAGCAGGGGGGGGGGTGTAGCTTGCCACCCCTCCGCCCTCACACACACCGGTGATTCAGCCACTTTACTTAGAGGTAGGACTTATCTTGGGGGACAGGGCTGGCGGGCACATAACTGTAAATAGCTAGGTTTGTATCGTTAGGAAAAATACAAATTATCTACGAATTTGTCATTTGTTCCTTAACTGAATACAAACCACGCTATTTACATGGAGTGACTCAACCCTTAGGAAGGGAGGTAAGTCCCCTACCATACTGGCTTTGGCTTGCCCGGGGTCCCCGAACCTGAGTTCATAAAGAAACTCCAGGATCGAGAACCCTGCACCTCGCAGGCAGTCAAGGACTGCTGCGGCCTACGTAAGCAGTGTGTGAAGGTGAGCAGTGACACGTCCTAGGAAGTTGACCTGGAGTCCTTAATAAGGAAATCTAGGCTAGGACAACCTAATACCACCTCGTCAGGGTATGGGGACATGACAGTATTAAAAGCTAATACTAGGAACACAAGGGAGCATGGCTTACCTGCAGAGGTTCGAGGTCAGCTGTGCACAGAACCAGGATGCTGTTTTTCTCCAAGGGAGGACAGGATGAAGAAAAGAAAAGGGCCAGACAGATCTTTTCATTCACACAGACTAAACCTGGGTAACATTAGGTCTGTGTCTTCTTCAATTGCACAAAAAATTGGCTTATTGAGAAAGTCTTTTAAGATATTCGGTGATCAATCTATTCTGAAGAAGTGTTTTAATTCTTTTATTCTACCTTGTTTTGAGTATTGTTCTCCTGTCTGGTCTTCAGCTGCTGATTCTCATCTTAATTTGTTGGACAGAAACATACGGTCTATTAAATTTCTTATTCCTGATCTAGATATTAATCTCTGGCACCGTCGTTCAATTAGTACATTATGCATATGGCATAAGATTTTTCATAACTCTGACCATCCTTTACATTCAGATCTCCCTGGACAATTCTATCCTGTTCGTAATACTAGGCAGGCAGTTAATTCTAATAGCCAGGCCTTCTCCATCATAAGACTCAATACTACGCAGTACTCTAGAAGTTTTATTCCAGCTGTTACCAAGTTGTGGAATGATCTTTCTAATCGGGTTGTTGAATCAGTAGAACTTCAAAAGTTCAAAGTTGGAGCAAATGCTTCTTTGTTAACCAAGCGGACATGAGTCTTTTTATAGTTTATATATGACATATTTGTTTTTGACGTTGTTAATAGTTTATATATGACATATCTCTTTTGACATTACTTTTTTTAGAATGATTTATTGTTAATTTGTTCTCTTCAGTTATTTATTTCCTTATTTCCTTTCCTCACTGGGCTATTTTTCCCTATTGGAGCCCCTGGGCTTATAGCATCTTGCTTTTCCAATTAGGGTTGTAGCTTGGGTAGTAATAATAATAATAATAATAATAATAATAATAATAACAATGCCCTCAACCCTCTGCTACTTGTCCAATTAGGAGCCTGAGGTTAGACCAGCTGTTGTGCAGCCACCACAGGGCCGATAGAAAACGTGTCGAGCCTCCTGTGGGTCACGTCTTGCAGGTAGTGGGCCGTGAAGGTAGTCTGACGCTTCCAGACCCCGGCTTGCAGGACCTGCGCCACGGAAAAGTTCTTCTTGAAGGCCAGGGACGCAGCTACGCCCCTGACATCATGCGCCCTAGGGCGTCGTGACGGGGGAGGGTCAGAACTCAAGGCCAGGTGGATTACCTTACGGATCCAGGCCGAGATGGTGTTCTTGGTGACCCTCTTCTTCGTTGGCCCGATGCTAACAAACCAGGCTCGCACCTGGGGCCGGACTGCAGCTGTTCTCTTCAGATACAACCTCAGACTACTTACTGGGCACAGTAGGAGATGATCTGGGTCATTTGTTACGGAACGAAGACTCGAGGAGACCTGGAAAGAGTCGAACCTAGGGTCCGGCACTCCTGGGTTCATAGTCTTGGCAACAAACTCAGTGACGAAGCTGAACGTCACCTCCCCCCCATCCCCTTGAATGGGCGACGTCGTATGAGAGACCATGTAGTTCGCCAACCCGCTTGGCCGAGGCCAAAGCTAGCAGGAACACCGTCATCCAGGTAAGGTGGCAATCTAAAGCCTGGCGTAATGGTTCGTTGGGAGGCCTCTTAAGAGACCCGAGGACTCGAACCACATTCCAAGGAGGTGGTCTCACTTCCGACTGAGGGCAGGCAAGTTCATAACTTCGTATGAGCAGGGACAGTTCCAGCGAGGAGGAAATGTCCATTGCTTTGAGCCTGAAGGCAAGACTTGAGGCTGATCGATAGCCTTTCACTGCCGAGACTGAAAGGCGCATTTCTTCCCACAGATACACAAGGAACTCCGCTATTGCTGGTAGAGTGGCATCGAGGGGAGAGATACCCCTTCCACGGCACCAACCGCAGAAAACTCGCCACTTTGCCTGGTAGACTCCTGCGGATGACCGGCGCAGGTGACCAGCCATCATTTCCGCAACTTGTTGCGAAAAGCCTCTCTCTTTGAGGAGATGCTGGATAGTCTCCAGGCGTGAAGTCGAAGCGAAGCTACGGCTTTGTGGAAGATGTTGGAGTGTGGTTGTTTGAGTAGCTCGTGACGTGGAGGGAGTTCCCTCGGGATCTCCATGAGGAGCAGCAGAGGGTCCGGAAACCACTCCGCGTGATGCCACAGCGGAGCTATCAAAGTCATCGAGAGATTGACCGATGTTCTGGTCTTGTTGAGGACCCTCCTCATCAGACAGAACGAGGAAAAGGCGTACACATCGACGTTGTCCCACCGTTGTTGGAAGGCATCCTGCCAGAGAGCCTTGGGGTCCGAGACTGGGGAGCAGTACAGCGGAAGCTTGGTGTTCAACGCCATAGCGAACAGATCCACAGTCTGGGAACCCCACAAAGTCAGGACTTTGTTGGCTATCAGATGATCCAAAGACCACTCGGTACTCACTATCTGCGTCGTTCGGCTCAGACTGTCGGCGAGCACATTCCTCTTGCCTGGAATGAAGCGAGCTGTAAGAGATATCGAGTGGGCCTCGGACCATCTCAAGATCTCTACTGCAAGATGGGGCAGTAGTTCCGAAAAGGTACCTCCCTGCTTGATGTAAGCCACCACTGTGGTGTTGTCGCTCATCACCACTACGGAGTGACCCGCCAGGACTTGGTGGAACTTTTGAAGGCCCAGAAAGACAGCCTTCATCTCCAGCAGGTTTATGTGAAGGTACTTTTCTGATTTTGACCACAGGCCGGAGGCCCTGTGGTTCAGCACGTGGGCCCCCCAGCCCTTGTTTGACGCATCCGAAAACAACATCAAATCTGGGGGGGAGACGAGAAGATCCACTCCCTTTCGTAGATTCTCTTCTGCCACCCACCACTCCAGGTCCGACTGTTCCGCCGATCCCATAGGGATCAAGATGTCCGAGGAGTCGAGACCTTGACTATACCGGGACTTCAGTCGCCACTGAAGGGATCTCATCCTGAGGCGACTGCTGGGAACGAGGCGGGTTAGAGAGGAAAGGTGACCGAGGAGACGAAGCCACGACTGGGCTGGGTGTTCTTCTCGAGTGAGGAAAGGTCTCGCGACCTTCCTCAGCCTTGAAATCCTTTCATCTGATGGGAAGGCTTTGTGGAGATTGGTGTCTATGATCATACCTAGATAAACCAGTCTCTGAGAGGGCTGCAGAGAAGACTTTTCGAGGTTCACCACGATCCCCAGATCCCACCAAACCTCGAGGAGCTTGTCTTGGTGGTGGAGAAGGGATACCTCCGAGTCTGCCAGGACCAGCCAGTCGTCCAGGTAACGAAGGAGACGGATGCGGGTCCTGTGTGCCCACGAAGAGATGATGGTGAAGACTCTGGTGAATACCTGAGGTGCTGTGGAGAGACCGAAACACAACACCTTGAACTGGTAGATCTTGTGATCTAGGCAAAATCTTAGGTACTTCCTTGAAGACGGATGGATTGGGATCTGGAAGTACGCGTCCTTCAGATCCAGAGTGCACATGAAATCCCGCGGTCTCACTGCAAGCCTGACCGTGTCTGCCGTCTCCATGCTGAACGGAGTCTGTTTGACAAACCCGTTCAGTGTTGAGAGATCGATGACTGGTCTTCAGCCTCCAGACGCCTTTTTCACAAGAGAGTCGACTGCAGAAGCCTGGGGACCCGTCCACGACCTCCTGGAGTGCGTTCTTCTCCAACATGGTCTGGACTTCGGCCCGAAGGGCCTGCCCTTTTGCCGACCCCATGGCAAGAGAGCTCAGCGACACTGGATCCGCTGTCAGGGAAGGTAGAGATGTCGTGAACGGGACGCGATACCCTTGAGAGATCACAGAGATTGTCCAGGCATCCGCCCCGAGTTGCTGCCACTTTGCTGTGCAACTCTGAAGGCATCCCCCCACTGGTGGACATGCAGGGGGATTGCCATCCCTAGCGTTTCCGGCCTCGGCCGGTACCTTTAGGGTTCTTGCTCCCCTTGGAGGACTTCTTGCCCCTTCTGCCCCTGGCAGGAAAGGGCTTAGACACCTTGGGCTTCGCTGTAACGGTTGTCTTCTTCGTGTCCTTGGCAGGGCGGGGCTGCTGTACTGCCGGGGGCTTGTAGGGCCTTGATGTCAGGGCTCTATGAATGAGGGAATCCTGATTGGACTGCCTCCACCTCTCGGCAGTACGCTCCACGTCCTTTGGCTCGAACAGACTCTTGCTGAGGACAGAAGAGTGTCTGAGCCTACTAGCTTCGGCGCTGGGGACCTTCTGATGAAACCTCTCCGCCACTGCGTCCTGACGCTTGAGGATCGTGTTGGCCCACAAGCTGGTAACCTGGTGGGACAGAAACTCAAGGGTTCGAGTGCCCGAGAGGAGAAAGGTCTCCAGCGCTTTCCTGGTGCTTTCCTTGGACAGATCCTCGGACCACACCAGAATGGCCAGAGAACCCAGCCAGATGTCTAGCCATGAAGCGGCCTGCATGGCACACTTAATGACCTTCTCATGACTCTGGATCTCAGTGGCCGAAAAGGACGCGTGCCGGTTGGAGTGTCTCTCAAGAGAGACTTTCCCAGTGAGGGCTTCCAAGGAGTAGTGCAGGGGAAGACTCAAAGAGGGCTCCTCAAGGATCTCAAAATACCTCCTCTGACGGACTCGAGGAGGAGGGAGGAGCTTATACCCGGCACTCGATCTGCTCGAGGAGGCAAGCTCCGAGAGTTGTCCCTCGATCTTCTCTCTGGCACTCTTCATCCCCTGAGACCAGGGCAAAGCTGCAATGGCCCTGGAGGGCCTATGAGTGCCAAATATACGATCTAGGACTGTGTCCTGCCCATCACGAGGAGGGACCTCAGGATCTGGGATCCCATTTAGACTCCTTATGAGAGACAGAACTTGCCAGAATGCATGTTCCGATTCCTGGCGCTCGCCTCCCGATGGACTTGCAGAGAAGTCTCCTGACCCCAAGGGCTCTTCCTGGGGGGACACGTGGGCATCCTCGACCGCCCTAGGCTGCTCCTGTCTGATCCTGGCCGACAATTTAGGAATAGTCTTAAAGTCCTTAGATTCCCTCCTGGGAGGGATACAGGACTCCAAAAGCGAAGGAGGTAGGTCCTTCTCCACCTCAAGACGAGGAGACCTCTCGGGAGGGGGATGAACTTCTTCCATTGGTGCGATGGGGAAGACATCCTCTCCGACCGACTCCCCTGAGGGGGGGTATCCCTCCTCCGCAGGGGAGGGTGAGAAGGTCTGAGGAGGAGTAGGAACCTTGCCTAAGGATCTGCGAGGAGATAGCCTAGGTCTCGGAGGAAGATCCACGGGAGAGACTCCTCTCTCCCTCTTCAGGGGGGAGGAAACTGCCACTGGTTCGTGACCCGAGTCAGAGGTGGCTGGCTTCATAGCCCGTACAAGAGCTCTGAGAAGGGTATCAAACCACGGCTGTGGACTGACAGCGGCGCTGGCAGACACTCCCTCTGGAGGGAAGGGGACCGATGGATCCCGAGGAGTTAACAAACGAGGGTTCGCCTTCTGGGCTGAAAAAGAAGAATCCCTAAACCTTTCCGGGGAGCGCCCCCCTTCTGGCGAGCGCGCTGGTCTGCGCTTACGGAGGGGGGAGCGTGACAAGGAAGAATCTGCCTGCCGGCGGTCACGCTGGGGCTCGTGAACCGGGCCCGGTACAAGGTCGTGAACGTTAGAGTACTGTAAAGCGAAGCTGGAAGATCGCGAGCGCAAACCAAATCGCGCGCGCGCTCGCACCCGCGTGGGTGGGTGATGCTGGAAAATCGCGCGCGCACCCGCGTGGGCAGGGGCGGGCGCAAAGCGATGAATCAATGGCGCGGTCATGTCTTGGAGAGCGGGCTGGAATAAGGCCGCGAGAGCGTGATGGTGAAGGAGTCGGTGTATGACGATCAGGAACCGCCTGAACACGCGAGCGCGCAGCGACCTGGCGAGAGCCGAAAGGGCACGATATGACAAGGGTGCCTGTGCGCGTGTCTGGGAGAACTCGCCGCAAAGGCGATAGAATTATAGCAGAATCCCGAGAGACCTGTGGGCGACGGTCGGGAGGGATTGCCCTATTCGGTTGCAAGGTCGTTAACTGAGCTGGCGATTGTTGGTGCGCATAGCACGTATCCGGAACATGACAAATTCGAAGATAATTTGTATTTTCCTAACTATACAAACCTTAGCTATTTACATTGGGTTTACCTTTTAGCGTAGCTGAAATGGCGAGCCATTAGAATTTTAACGAGAGTGTATTACCCCCGCGCTAGTTAGCAGGGGGGTAGGGGAGTGGTAGCTAGCTAACCCTCCTCCCCCTCACACACCGGTGAATTGCTTCACTTTCACTCAGAGGTAAGACTTGTCTTGGGGGACAGGGCTGGCGGGCAAATATATGTAAATAGCTAAGGTTTGTATGGTTAGGAAAAATACAAATTATCTCCGAATTTGTCAGTTGTTCCGTAACCGAAATACAAACCACGCTATTTACATTGGGTGACTTACCCCTCAGGAAGGGTGGAAAGTCCCCAGCCATACTGGCTTTGGCTTTACCCGGGAACTCAGAATCCGAGTGAGTCGCACTCGAGAAAAGGAGTCCCTGCACCTCACAAGTTCCTTGCTCCGCAAGGAACCGTGTGGCCTACATAAGCTTGTATGTGAAGGAAGAAGTGTGACCCGTCCTAGGCAGTTGACCTGGAGTTCCAGAAGGAACTCTGGGTTAGGACGTTCCCAATACCATCTTGCCAAGGAATGGGGGACGCAACAGTATTGACTCAATACTCGGAACACAAGGAAGCATTGTTTACCTGCAGAGGTTTGAGGTCAGCTATGCAGAGACCAGGATGCTGCTTCCCAGTAAAGGGGATGATGAAGAAAGAAGTAAGGGCCAGACATACTTCTTTCGTTCATGCAGACTAGAACCTGATAACAATGCCCTCAACCTTCTGCTACCTGTCCAAAAAGGAGCCTGAGGTTAGACCAGTTGTTGTGTAGCCACCAAAGAGCGATAAAAACCGTATCGATACTCCTGTGGGTCACGTCCTGCAGGAAGCGGCCTGCGAAGGACATTAGACGCTTCCAGACTCCAGCTTGTAGCACCTGCGTCACAGAGTAGTATTACTCGAAGGCGTGGGACGTTGCGATGTATCCGACATCATGCTGTAGGGCGACGTGACGGGGGAGGGTCTGGATTCAGGTCGAGATGAATGTCCTTGAGTCCGAGCTGAAGAGGTATACTGGTGACTCTCCCCCGTATCCTTCCTGTGCTCCCAACCCGGCTGCACGTGAGGACAAACTGCAGCTGTTCCCAAAGATAACCCCTTGATTCCTTTACTGGCAAGAAGGAGAAGGTTTTGGGTCATCTGATACAGAATGGTGACTCGAAATCTTGAAGGAATTGGACCGAAGGGCCGGGACCCCAAGATTCTGAGTCTAGCCAACAACTCAGGAGCGAACCTGAATGTTGCCTTTCCCTATTCCTTAGAAAGGGCGGAGTCGTACGAGACCAAGAAGATTGCTTACACACTGGCCGCGGCCAGAGTGAGCAGGAGACCCAAGACGGAATACGATCAGAGGCCTGACGTAAAGGGTCTTGAGAAGATCTCTTAAGGGACTAAAAAGTCCGAACCATGCTCCATGTTGGAGGTCTCACTCCGACTAGGGCAGGGACGTTCGCAGCTTCGCATGAGCGAGGAAAGGTTCAGCGGAAAGGAAAAAGTTATTCCTTTCAGCCTGAAGGTCAGGAAAAGGCTGAGCGACAAGCTTCATTGCCGAGAGCGGAAAGGAGTTTCCTCCCCCCGAAAAGCAATAAGTTCGTTATTGCTGGGGAAGAGGCCTCAAGGGAAGAGGTATATCTCCCACGACACCAACCACAGAAGACTCTCCACTTCGCCTGGTAGACCCCTGCGGATGACTCGCAGGTGATGCGACCTCCGCCCCGCGACTGTAGCGGGTTGTCTCTTCTTGAGGAGGAGGCGTAGCGTCTCCAGGCGTGAAGCCGAAGCAAAGCAACGGCTCGTGAAAGATGTTGCAGTGTGGTTGTTTGAGTAGCCTGTGCTGTGGGAGAAGCTCTCCCGGGAGTTCTGTCAGGGGAAGCAGAGTGTCCGGAAACCGTTCTGCGTATAGTCCCAGTGGAGCTCTCAGGGCCATTGAAAGGTTGAAAGACAACCTGGTCTTGTTGAGACCCATTCTCAACAGACAACAAAGGAGGGAAGACGCAGGCGTCGATGTTGTCCCACCATCACCGGAATGCATCTTGCCAAAGAGTCTCGGGGTCTGAGACTGGGGGAAGAACAGCGGAAGCTTGAGGTTCCAAGCAGTCGCGATCAGGTCCCCCAGGCCAGGACTTGCTGGTTACTAAAGGCAAAAGACCCCCAGGTACACTCTCTCTACAAGGCTCTGCTCAGATAGTTGGAGAGAACATTCCTCTGCCCGGAATGAGCGAGCCGATGGTGGTATTGAGAGGATCTCAAATCATCTCAGTATCTCTACTGCAAGATGCGAAGGTATGAAAATGCGTCCTTTGCTGATAGGAACATGCCCGTACCATGAAGTCGTCGCGCACGGAGTGACTCGGCAGGAGCTTTAGGATCTGTAGAGGGGCCAGACTACGGCCCCTAAACCTGCCTGAATGATGAAGAGGTATCCTTCAGGTCCTGACCATAGGCCTGAACCGGAACATGGCCCCCCCTTTTCTTTGACGAGTCCGAGAACAGCATAAAAAATGTGGGGAAAGGACGAGAATATCCACTCCCATCAAGAGGTTCCATAGGTCAACACCCATTGCAGGTCTAATCGTTCCGCTGGTCCCATAGGGGCCAGAAAGTCCGGTTAATCGTTGCTTTGAAACCACCGGTACTTGGGCTGACCCACGGGAACTTATCCTGAGGCGACCGTTCGGGACTTTAGACGGGTCAATGAGGAAAAGAGACCTAGGAAACGTTCCAAGGTAGGGCTGAAAGCTCTGCTTGACTGAGAACAGGTACTGCGACTCTCCTCAGCCTTGCCACAGTCAACTGAAGGGAAGGCTCGGAGGAGGCGGCAACAGCATCTGGCTTACCCAGGCGGTCACCCATCCAAGTACCGACCAGACCCGACGTTGCTTAACCTCGCTGGACGGACGAGAAGCGGGGTTTCCAACGTGGTAAGGCCGTTGACCCAATATCATGGCTAGATACTCCAAATGTTGAGGCAGAAGTAGAGAAAGCTCCTAGCAAATTACCATGAACCCTCAATCACGGTAAGGATCCGGAAACTTGTACCGGCATTGAAAAAGGTCGAACCTGAGCCTACCGGAGTTGACCAGACCTCCAAAAGGCGAAGGAGGCGGAAGCCTGCTCATGAGCAGCTATGAGGAAAGCAGGGAGAGTTCTCTGAGGAAAAACCTGCGATGCCACGGCGGGATCGCCACACCGCATCTTAAGCAGGAACACCTGTAGTCTAGGCTGAATTCCAAGAGCTTCCTGGAAGATGGATGGAATGGAAACAAAGTATCCGTCCTTCCGATCCAGGGCCTAAGGAGTCCTGTCGCCTCGTTACCAGTCTGATCGATTCTGCTGTTTCACGCTGGACGAAGTTTGTTCGACAAACTTGATCAGAGCTGAGAGGTCGACTACGGAATTCCCGTCTCAGATGCTTTCCTGCGAGAAAGGATCGACTGAAGAAGCCGGGGGGTGAAGCCGTCGACAATCCTATGGAGGACCTTCTCCTAAGGCATGGATCATTAACACTGAATTCGCTGACAGAGACGGCAGGTGCGATATTCTTGACTGATCACGGAGATCGTGCAGGAATCGGCATCGGGAAGCTGTTATCCAGATGAGTAACCTTAGGCATCCTCCCAGCGTGAGACCTGCAAGGGGGGGGTGCCAATCCTAGAGTTTGTGCACTCTGCCGCTCCCTCTAGGATTATGCCCCCCCGGGAGAGCCTCCCGTGCTACCTGTTCCTGACAGGAGGGGACTGCTATTAGACACCTGGTCTTAGTTGCCATAGCCGGTCCGATAACTTAGGCCGACGAGGCTGAAAGAAAGAGGCGCTGGAGGCCTACAGGGTCTGGAAGAAAGCGCCTTGGAAGAGTGAAAACGGAAGTCGACTTCCTCCGTACAACCGCTGTCTATGTCTCTGTCCTTGGGCACAAACAAGCTCTTCCCAAGGATGGAAGGGTGTCTGAGTTTGTCGACATCCACGGATGAGACACCCGAGAGGAAGCCCTCGGTCATTGCGTCCAGATGGTCCGACATCGAGCTTGCCCGCAAGTTCAAAACTTGGCGACGAAACGCCAAGGTGCTTGAGCCTGAGAGGAGGAAAGTACCCATGATCTTCCTGTAGCTACCCTGATCAAAACCTCGGGTCGCAACCGAGGAGGGAAAGGACCTGGTAAGCCCCTTTCACGAGATGGAGAAGAGGAAGGGGTAAACCAGTCACCCCTTGGCCGATGGAGAAATCTCGAACGGAAAGCTCCCTGGAAAAACCCTTCCAGGGAATGACGGGGAAGGGCTAACCCAGATTCTGGAAAGAAGAATGTTGCTCAGACCTCCCTGAAGATTCTTCCTGCTCTTGCATGTGCCATGCTCTGCGTTTATGGGGTGAGACAGTGTTCTGGAAATACGCTCCAGAAGACTCGCCAGGCTGGCCATGCTGCGAAACCCTAACGGGAATCGCGGTCGCAATCGCCCTGGCGCTCGCGCGATGGTAAATCAATGATTTGCGCGTGGCCGAACGTGGAAGCGCCCATGCGCGGGCACGCAGGAACGCAAACGAAAGTGCGCGAGGGAGCGCAGAAGGAGGGCGAGCGTGGTAGGAAGGGCGAGAGCTGGTGGTCGGCGAGCGATGACCCATAGGCGAGCAATGGATACTGCAGGAATCAAGCCGACGTTCGCGCGCGACGGGACCCCGTCGGTCCGCGCGACGGAACCCCGTCGGTCCGCGCGACGGAACCCCGTCGGTCCGCGCGACGGAACCCCGTCGGTCCGCGCGACGGAACCCCGTCGGTCCGCGCGACGGAACCCCGTCGGTCCGCGCGACGGAACCCCGTCGGTCCGCGCGACGGAACCCCGTCGGTCCGCGCGACGGAACCCCGTCGGTCCGCGCGACGGAACCCCGTCGGTCCGTGCGACGGAACACCGTTGGTCCGCGCGATGGAATACTGTTGGTTCACGCGCGGGGGAACATTGGAGCGCATGAGTGTAGGCGCGCGGGCACGTGGGCGTGCGGTTGCGCAGGCACGTGGGCGTGTGGACGTGCGGGTGAGCGCAGACGGTCGGGAGACTGATGGCGCGTAGGCGGGCGATGGCGCGTAGGCGGGCGATGGCGCGTAGGCGGGCGATGGCGCGTTGACGAGCGATGGCGCGTTTTGGCGAGCGATGGCCCGTAGGCGAGTGAAGGCGCGTTGGCAAGGGATGGCGCGTCGGCAAGTGATGACGCATCGCATCAGGAAGGTGAGGCTGAAGCAAGCTGTTAATCAGGCGATCCTAGACGGTCAGAAAAAACCGTTGGCTCCCATTGGTACGTGGTAAAAAAGGGCGCGCAGATGTGCGCTGGCGATTGAAGAAAGCTGGCGCACAGCAGGACAGAAGTAAAGGTGAGCGCTGGCGAGCAGGAGGAAGATCTACGGCAAGACTCAGCTACCGGAGATCGTGGTCCACAGCATGCGAGCGCTAGATCGCTACTGATGGTGTCCAGGGGAACTGACACGCGTGGCAGATCGATGGCGATCGTTGACGCGTAGGAGATCGCTGACGAGCAGACGAACGTTGATGCGTCTGTGGTCGCTGGCGACCTGGTGATCACTGGCGAGCACAAGGCAACGCGTGGAAGCCTGTGCGTAGAAGAAGAGTCCTTGTCCAAGACCTGAACCGAAGTTCTAGATCGCGAGGGCGAACGTGGGCGCACAGGGCGCGTAACAGGAACCAACAGGAACAGCAGAGATGATCATCAAGAGAGCGCTGACGAACAGGAGAGTGCTGGCGAACAGGAGAGCGCTAGTGATCAGGAAAGCGCTGATGAGCAGGAGAGCGCCTGTGCGCTAACACTGAGCAGGAGAGAACACTGCAGAAGGGCGCGCAGGGGAACCCTGACACGCAAGGGAAGAACCCCTGTGGGAGGCAACCCTTTGCCCCAAAGAGATAGTTGTCCATCGGGAGACTGATGTCTGTCGGAAGACCGTTGTCTGTCCGTCGGGAGACTGATGTCCGTCGGAAGACCGTTGTTCGTCGGGAAGGCCGTTGCCCGTCGGAAAACGAGGTCAGACTGCTGTCCATCTGCACCAGGGGCGGAAGATCAAGAAGAAGGAGTTGCAGGCTGCATACGGAGATTCAAAAAGGCACCTCTTAGCACCCTTATAGGGAGATAAGAGGCCCTTGCGACGTAGCTGACAGTGAGCCTTACGGCAAAGGCGGCCAACAGCAACAACAGCAGAAGAGTCCTCCGAAGAGGAGTCTCTATGAGTGTACTCTCTCGCGAACGAAAGAGAAACACTTCGTAGAAGAAACGGGTCAGCCAGTGACCTAAAAGGAGTAATCCTCCGAAGAGGGGCTCCTGCAATTGCCCAGCCCCTTGAGCGTAACTGCAGGTGCGACCGCTCAGCACCAAGAGCATAGTCGCACGAAACAAAGGCAAGAGAAGAACCCCCCAAAAGGGGAAAAACTCAAGCCTGGACAGGAAAAAATTCCCTCAGAAGGAAAGTTCCCCACCCAAGGAGGCAAGCCTCCTAAGTGTTCTAAAATGAACTGGAGAGCTGTCAATCGTCACGGGAGTACTTCCAGGAGAAGGAGACACGCCCCTGACGAAGATCTATAGGGGAGGCAGCAACAGCCGAATCCCCAGGCCTCAACAAGACAGCTCACTCCGTTGTCACATTACAGAAACGAACTAGATCGGTAACTGTGAAAAATAAAACAAAAACCATTAGTTAACATTCATTCCTCCGGGAAGGCTCCGAAGAGGAATCCCGAGGGAAAGGAACACAAGAATTACACAACAGGCACGTGCCCTCACAACCACTTACACCCACGGAAGGAGAGCTGTAACCAACACAGAATTATAACAATTATAATTATGTAACTATGTAATTATGTAATTTAAAAATGAATGAACACTAAAGAAAGAACGAAAACCCCGAAAGGAATCGTTCTACAAGCTGAAAAATTAACAACTACAATTAGATTCATAAACTAACCGAGACAAAACGTACGGCGTAGCAACCCCCCCACACGAGAAGGAAGCTACAAGTGCGTAGTAAAACATAGTAAAAGGGTGAACGACCTCGAGAGAGAGAGAGAGAAAGAACGAAGTCAAACTTGATCGCAACCCATAAAATTACGCCGTGGTGGCCTAACTGCCGAGGACCCCACGGAGATATCATACACTACACACACAAGCACAAACTCTGAAAAGGAAACTTACTGATTTCTATACTCAAATATATACATAAACATGAGAAAATGTTTACATATATATTAAGTAAAAGAAAAGTAAGTGATTAAGTAAAGACAAAACAAACAATGGCTGCCAAGCGAGGACAAAGACAGAGACGTCTGTCCATGTCCGAGCCAAAAGTGAAAGTGAAGCAGTTCACCGGTGTGTGAGGGGGGGAGGGGTAGCTCACTACCACTCCCCTACCCCCCTGCTAACTAGCGCGGGGGTAATACACCCTCGTTAAATTCTAATGGCTCGCCATTTCAGCTACGCTAAAAGGTAAACCCAATGTAAATAGCATGGTTTGTATTTCGGTTACGGAACAAAGGCTGTTTTGGAGCCCGTGGGTTGCGAACGGCATGAGGAACGCTCACAGTTGCCTCGAACACAGGCACAGGGCGCGTAACTGGGACTGGGCGCGACAGGTGGGCGTCGCGCGCGATATTGTCGGCAGCAGACTCGCGTGATTCCAGAGGAGGGTGTGAGCGCCTGTGCGCTAACTTAGCCATCCCCGGAGCCACGTGTTGAGTCAGCGCGCCACAAATTAAGAATGGACTATCATACATCCTGGACCTGGTTTCCCAAATTGTAAAAATAAGGAAAATTCAAAACAACTTGTATCGCAAGAATAAAATATGGGTAAAGTTATATATTAGTACAATAATCCTAATAAAGAAAATGAGGTGTGTTTCTAATGCATTATCAGCTTATTTGAATGGTCCTGATGACAATATAGGTCAGAAAACTATAATTTCCTTGTTATATGAGTTTGAAACACTAAATATTATATTGGAACACAAACACAGATAAAACATAGCCTACGGTTCTCCCCTTAACCTACTCAGTAATCAAATATCAGTTTGCTAAAAGTACTGAAATCAATGAAGTTGAGCAATGATATGGTGTTCACATTTTAGTCGATCGATACGCGTTATTATTACAAAATAGCCAGCCCTCATCCATTTCCAAAAAGTGAATTCCTGTTTAGCTAGAAATTTAAATGCTGTATCATATATGAACCACTGATAAGCATTATACTATAATATAGTAAAACCGAAAAAAGGAATGAATTGTTCTTACATATATTGTACTATTATTCACAGGCCAGTATTAGCATATTAAAACTGAAGTCATATAAAAATATTCCATGCATATAGTTCATATTTGAATTATTGTAAAATGTCTTGGCAGCTGTTATTTACACAGTATCGTGTGTTCTATGTCTTATTCACATAACATCGTGTTTATGAAAAACTTTACTTTTGATCTCATGCATATAACAGGTTTTTGGCACAATCCCTCGTGTAGAAACAGCCTTATACACATGATATTCGTGCTTATATAACATATGCATGATACACCAAACTATATTTCATTGTTACTGACCAATGTACATGACAGATAATGAGCATAACCTGTACTGTATATGCATATGCATACGACATACTGTAAGAACAGCATAAAAAATCAGTGTCAATATCTTTGATAATCTAATTTCTTAGTCGTCAAAAACTTTGATAATCTAATTTCTTGGTCATCAAAAACTTTGATAATCTAATTTCTTGGTCATCAAAAACTTTGATAATCTAATTTCTTGGTCGTAAAAAACTTTGATAATCTAATTTCTTGGTCGTCAAAAACTTTGATAACTTTGATAATTTCTTGGTCGACAAATTGGCGAACAATCTCGTTAACACAAAACTGAGGCTTTATCTGTCGAACAATTAAAACAGGTAAAGATAAAATTTTATCAAGATTTGCATTTAATGATAGATAATTAACTAAGTAGTAACTGAATTAATATACCCCAATTTTTCAATAACAACGTAAAAGATACACTAACTTTTGAATTCTAATACCACTGTAAAAGAGGAATTAACTTTTCAATGGTAGGCCTACAGATCCTACACAAGTCAGCACCGTGACCCCTAGGCTGAGTTATGTTAACTACAGGTTAAAGGTGTCTGGTTTCAGTTCCAGTTTCAACGGCATACAGTAGATTCTCACCAAAACGTCAGCCGTGCACGCCTAACACATCAGTATTCTCCCCAGTAAACAGCTTATACTCAAGAGCCCAGGCGGGAATCGATTGGCTGCCATGCGAACGCTAGGCAAACAAATTACCACTGTACTAGAATGTAGGCCTATCCCGGGTAAACTAGGCCTACGGTGTTTCTCTAATATGGCGTACACGGGGTGAATGTAGTTCGTTGGGGCAGGGTAAGATAAGAGTACAGCAGTCTAAGGATATGGCTCCTAGGTTAGGTTAGGTTAGGTTGGTTAGGTTAGGTTAGGTAAGGTTACCGCGTGCACAACTACTTGCTTGAATTTTTAACTTTACGTCCGTTAAAGATACAGATTGGAAAATGACTAGGCTATGTCCAGGATTAACTGCTCCCGGCCTAACCATTGTAACTAAAAGATATAAAACTTAAGACTTTAACATTAGGCCTACTCTAACCTACTTCTGCCGAGATATCTAAATTTATCTGTACCACCTGTAGAATATTATCCAAGCTTAATGTTTTCACCTATACATAGAAATAAGGATGTGCAAATTACGCAATAAGTACCCTAAGCTTACCTGAGACGGTCACCAGCCAACCAGACTTAGGCCTAAGCTACTTGACCAATACAAGACTTCAGCTGGCCTGCTATTCTTTGATAATTTCATTGAGTATTATTGTAGTTTCTATGTCCCATGAAGTTAAATTGTATGAAAATCACAAAGATAATAACGTATGTGTAAACAAAATCAACAATCACTATCACTGAAGTGGAACTGTTTAGGTGCACGATAAAGTACAGTATCAAACCAGGGTTGCCAGATTATTTCGACTGGATTATCGTACATGAGTCTTAAAATTGTCGTTTTTCAACCAAAATTATCGTACACAGTTTCAAAATAATAATTAGGGAGTTACATGATCGACTTATTTCAAAATATTTTAGTATAATTGTTTAATTAAACACCTATGTATATACCTAAGGTATGTATCGTACATCGTACTGGACCTAAAATAATCGTACATGTACGATAATTATCGTACGAATGGCACCCCTGTATCAAACTAAGATAAATTTCCAGACCCAGTGCAGTGTTGCCATGAGCTTTCTCCTAAATTATCGTACAAGGGCTTCAAAATTATGTTTTTTCCTATGGAATTATCGTACATGCTAATATTTGCATTTACTACAGTACATTATATATATATATATATATATATATATATATATATATATATATATATATATATATATATATATATATATATATATATATATATATATATATATATATATATATATATATTATATATATATATATATACATATATATATATATATATATATATATATATATATATATATATATATATATATATATATATATATATATATATATATATATATATTTATATATATACACACACACATATATATATATATATATATATATATATATATATATATATATATATATATATATATATAGAGAGAGAGAGAGAGAGAGAGAGAGAGAGAGAGAGAGAGAGAGAGAGAGAGAGAGAGAGAGAGAGAGAGAGAGAGAGAGAGAGAGAGAATACTATAAGATACATTTTATTATTTCACATAAACTGAGACAAAATAAAATGACCAAATTCTTTTGGATAAACCAAGCCTTACTACACATCAAAATGGACAAAATTGAAATAAGCATTTCATTCAGCTATACTCGTGCTTTACATCAAAACAGACAAAATAAAAATGTTACTTTCCTTTAGATGTATCCATACATAATATATCAATGGAAAATAAATGCTTTCTTAATAGATTTTTACAACATAAATTGTATTTTTTGTACAGAATTTAATAGCATAGTATTAATACTCTTCATCATCTAGTACTTTTTTAAAACAAAAGTTTGCTATTTCGAATGTCACTTAAATTTTAAGTTCAAATTCTCTACAATCTCCCTCGTCTTTTATACATTCAGTTGTTATGATAGCTCAATTTATTATTGAAGTATTCAGCCAGTTTTATGTTTTTCGAACAAATCTACTTTAGTGAATGAGCCAGGTCTCGTTCATCAAATAAGCTAATGGTAATCGGTAAAGAAAGATTGCCTACCACAATGCTCTAAGTAACCCTCCCTCATCTCGCTCTCTTTCCACAGTAATATTGTCCCTTGGGATTTTTACTTTTTTTTCTTTTGTTTCGTCAGTAAAAGACAAATAATTAATAAATTTATATATAGTGCCAGAGAGACAGTGAAATTATCGTACAAAACCGTACCATAATAGACTTGCTATCGTACATCGTACAAAAGGGTCAAATTATCGTACGTGTACGATATATATCGTACATATGGCAACACTGACCCAGTGTCTCCAGAGTCCAGACTCCAATGCAAACTCAAGTAGCGTTTCATTGGAAGTCTTTCGAGATATATATTAAAATTCAGATTTTCAAATTCACTTTTATGATTCAGGTTGTTGAATGTGAAGAATACAATAAAATCATACACGTTTCCTCAACCAATAATATTCTAACACAATATATCCCGTCTTATTTCCTCGTTTAATGATGCTTTCATATTTATTGCTAAAAGAAACGAACAACAACACCCTCAAGAAGAAGACGATGAGAATATTAGGTCCATTTCATTTGGTGAAAGCAATATAGACAAAGGGAAATTAATTTTATACCCGATATTTAGAGAAAGGCTAAGTAATATAGAAGACAGATAAATTGAAAGCACTAGATTATTGGAAGCGCCGTTGCATATGCCATCCATCGAACCTGAGTTACTATTAAGGCTATAGAGTCCTTTCAATACACGTCATCAAACTTCCGGTCCGCCATCTTGGAGGGCAAAAAAAGACGCGTTCAGTGAATAGCTGTGGTTGAACTGTTGAATATTTTGTGATGATATCAGTTGGTCTTAGCTGTTTCTTACTGTCAATGTTTGAGTATTCATATTGTTTTGTTTATTGTTTTGTTCTTCCTATGTTAATGTTTTATAGCATGATTTTCATAAGTTATGTGTTTGTGTTAACATGTGCATTTATGTTGATACTGTATTCATTGTTGCCTTTCTTTGTTACAGATATGGTAGTTTGCTAATGTGTTGAATAAAGCTTGGAAATTATCACCAAGTATTACTGTACTTTCATTACAATTTATTCAACACAAACTCATCATGGCTAAGTTACTGAAGCCGTCCAGACTGGACACGGATCCCAGCTCGTCCAATGCAGCCAAAGAGTGGAAGCACTGGCATAGAACATTCACTAATTTCATAGAAGAAAGTGGAGATGCTGCACCAGACAAGTTGAGGGCATTAGTGAATTGTGTGTCCTCGAGTGTATATGAACTGATCGAAGACTGTAGTACTTTTGAGAGTGCAATCGCTAAACTGGATAGTGTTTATGTCAAGTTGCCAAATGAGATTTTTGCTAGACATGTTTTAGCGACGCGACGACAGCAGTCAGGAGAATCCATTGACAAATTTCTGCGTGAGTTACATAAACTTAGCAAAGACTGCAACTTCCAGCCAGTCACAGCAGAACAATATCGGCAAGAGCTAGTACGTGATGCATTTATCAATGGTATTGCCTCAGTTTTTATTCGTCAGCGGTTACTAGAGAATAAGTCACTGAATCTGGAAACTGCACACAGTCAAGCTCGTACGTTGGATCTTGCCCAGCGCAGTGCCGACGCATATGCATCGCCACCTGTTCCTCATACTGCTGCTTTAGTTCCAGAGCGGCAGGCGCAGCCAACCGGTGACCAGCAGCAACATCCAACGCAAGAGGGAGCTGAAGGAAGTTCACCGGGAGGTTCAGCTGTTGCCGCTGCCTACTTATCAAAGAGAAAATGTTATTTTTGTGGTAATGCACTTCACAGTACAGGTAGAGTGAGTTGTCCCGCACGTAATGCCACATGCAACAAATGCGGTAAAACAGGCCATTTTGCAAAAGTCTGTAAATCGAAAATTTCAGGTAGTACCACTGCTACATTGTATAATCCCACTTTACTTGCAATAACTGCCACTTATCCAAATAATCTTTCACATGCAGCTACAAACATCACTGTAAATGGCCACTCATTGAAGGCACTAGTCGATTCTTGTAGCTCAGATAGTTTTATACGTGAGGAAGTAGCGCAGAGACTAAACCTGACAGTAGTCCCTGCAAGCTCAGCGGTCACAATGGCATCAAAATCGTTCAATGCTAGTTCCTCTGGATTTGTCATAGCAGACTTGGTTCACCTTGATCAGAGATATCCCTGTATACAGCTAGGGGTCCTGAAGGATTTGTGTTGTGATGTCATTTTGGGTTATGATTTCCAAAAGCAACACCAGAGCGTGAGTTTTCAATATGAAGGGAAAAGACCAAGTTTGAAGATAACTGGCGCCAAACCTGTTTGTTTACTAGCGACAGCTGACATAGATGAACCGTCATTGTTTCCGAACTTACCTCGACAGTGTAAACCCATTGCAGTCAAATCCAGACGCTATAGTCAAGATGACCAGCTGTTTGTAAAAGACCAAATTTCACATTTACTATCTGAAGGTATCATCGAACCAAGTATATCCCCTTGGAGGGCACAGGTTGTAGTAGTCAAAGATCCACTTGACAGGCATAAAAAGAGACTTTGTATTGATTATTCACAGACCATTAACCAATACACAGAACTAGATGCTTATCCCCTCCCAAGGATAGAGGATATGGTACATGACCTTGCTAAATATAAGGTGTTTTCCACATTTGACTTGAAGAGTGCATATCACCAAATCAGCATTAAAGAGAGTGAGAGGAAGTACACTGCTTTTGAAGGTGCAGGGAAATTGTTTCAATTTTGTAGGATTCCATTTGGTGTGACGAATGGTGTAGCTGCATTCCAAAGAGCTATGGACAAACTAGTTGAGGATGAGAAGCTCAAAGATACTTTTCCATACCTTGACAATATCACTGTAGGTGGAGCATCTCAGGCTGAACATGATGAAAACGTTCAAAACTTCTTGGAGGTGGTTCAGAAACGGAACCTTACCCTCAATGAAGGGAAATCGGTTATTTCTGTTCCTACAATCAATGTTCTAGGGTATTGTGTCGGGAATAATGTTATAAAGCCTGACCCAGACAGATTACGTCCCCTTCAAGAATTACCGCCTCCCACAAATATGGGCTCTCTGCGAAGAGCTCAAGGATTGTTTGCCTATTATGCCAAATGGATCCCTGGTTTTTCTGACACGATACATCCCTTAGTGAACACAAAAACTTTTCCACTGAGCGAGCCAGCACTAGCTGCTTTCAATTCTTTAAAAAAACAACTTATGGATGTTTCACTGCGGGCTGTGGATGAGAGTCTTCCTTTTGTTGTAGAGTGTGATGCTTCGGAAGTTGCTGTCTCCGCAGTCTTGAATCAGGGTGGCCGCCCAGTAGCTTTTATGTCGAGAACGCTCCAGGGTAGCGAGTTGCATTATCCAGCAGTGGAAAAAGAGGCCACAGCTATTATTGAAGCGGTTCGCAAGTGGAGCCATTTCTTAGCGAGACGACATTTTACTCTGATTACTGATCAAAGATCGGTGATGTTCATGTTAGACAGCAGGAAGCGAACTAAAATAAAGAACAACAAGATACAAGAGTGGAGGTTGGAGCTGGCATCCTACAGCTATACTATACAGTATCGTCCAGGGAAACAGAATATTGCACCGGACACCCTGACTCGTGCCTATTGTTGTTCTATTTCCTCAATGTCAAGTCTCACTGACATCCATGAGAACCTCTGCCATCCTGGCGTCACTCGCCTTTTGCACTTTGTGCGATCCAAAAACCTCCCATTTTCAACAGATGACGTGAAAAGAGTGTGTGCTTCTTGTAGAATTTGTGCCCAACAAAAACCAAAATTCCATCGTCCAGGAAAAGGAGTCCTCATAAAGGCCACCCAGCCAATGGAACGTCTTAGCATTGATTTCAAGGGGCCTCTGCCCTCTACCACGAGCAATAAGTACATTCTTACGGTTGTTGACGAGTATTCACGTTTCCCCTTTGTGTTTCCCTGTCCAAACATGCATTCGAAAACAGTGATCAAATGTCTTGAATCTATCTTTATCCTTTGTGGAATGCCTAGTTTCATTCATTCAGATCAAGGTGCTTCTTTCATGTCCCAAGAACTGAAACTGTACCTTTCTCAGAAGGGGGTTGCAACCAGCAGAACGACACCTTATCATCCGATGGGCAACGGCCAGGTTGAGAGATATAATGGTATTATTTGGAAATCTATTTGTTTAGTACTCGAAAGTCGTGGCTTGAAGACACAACACTGGGAGATAGTACTTCCTGAGGTTTTGCACTCAGTTAGGTCGCTCTTATGTACAGCAACTAATGAGACACCTCATGAACGTTTTTTCAGGTTTCAGCGACGCTCTAGTCTTGGAAGTACATTACCGTCATGGCTTTTGACTCCTGGACCTGTACTATTGCGACGGCATGTTAGGTCTAGCAAACATGAACCGTTAACTGAAGAGGTTCAACTCATGGATGCAAACTCAATGTATGCAAATGTCAAATATCCAGATGGTAGAGAATCAACTGTGTCTACCCGTGACTTAGCCCCAAGTCCTGCAGGTGCAACGTCTCCTGTACACCATGTTGAACCATCAGGAGAGACGGAGTCCCCAGATACAACTGAAGTGCAGGATACACAAACTCATGATAACCGTGATTGTCATGAATCCAGTGAGCCCACTGAGATAAGAAGGTCCACTCGTGTGTCAAGGCCGCCTGATCGCTATGGATGGGATTAAACCAATACATTTGTTTTGATTAAAGTTGAATTTTCTAGGAGGGGAGAATGTGATAATATCAGTTGGTCTTAGCTGTTTCTTACTGTCAATGTTTGAGTATTCATATTGTTTTGTTTATTGTTTTGTTCTTCCTATGTTAATGTTTTATAGCATGATTTTCATAAGTTATGTGTTTGTGTTAACATGTGCATTTATGTTGATACTGTATTCATTGTTGCCTTTCTTTGTTACAGATATGGTAGTTTGCTAATGTGTTGAATAAAGCTTGGAAATTATCACCAAGTATTACTGTACTTTCATTACATATTTAGCCATTTCATCACATTCACATTCACACAATGCCCAGTTTTTGCGCTATTGCTGGCTGTGGGAATCGAGGACGAAGAGATGACAAGAGTTTCTACCGCATACCGGCAGTTATTCAGAATCAGGACAAAGATACAGAGGAATTATCTAAGTGCAGACGTGACTTGTGGTTGACCAGAATATCACGGGCTGATCTACGTGAATCCTCACTACCCTAGGCACGTATTTGTTCTGATCATTTCATATCAGGTCAGTCTCGGCTAGGCCCTAAAAGTATCATTATTCCTGTGTAAACATGCTATATCCGATCGCATAGGTGACTTGACAAGTATCATCGTCAGTTCAGTGTGTAGTGTGTGTGGGGGAGGGGCATCTCAATTTTTAAACATCAAAGGGGCATCTCAGATTTTCAAAACAAAAATTAAAAGCGCCCATATTGGCTATATTAACAAAGGCTACTTACCTAGGTCTCTATTTCGTCAAGGTGCTCATGCCTATATATAATTAAGTGTATATTTATATTTATCTTAATTTGTGTATTAAATTGTGCAGACATACAGGCCTATGTGATGAATAAACATTGATTATAAATAATAATAATATCTGAAAGCTGGTTTAACCCGAAGGGGTCTTCAGCTTATATATGAAACATTGAAAAAATAATTAAACTTGCGCATTTAATTGCAAGGAGGCAAAACGATCATCCAAGAGCATTACAATAGAGTTTGTCCATCATGTGTTTATATTTATATAAGAAATTATAGCATTTGTAACCTTAAACACAAACACAAGGTTTAGGCATGAACTGATAAAGATTTGACATTATAATGCAACACTTTTACATACATTTTGGCAATCAAAAATTATAATACACAAGGTTAGGCTAAGTGATCAATATTAGCTTTATAATTATAAACACTCTCTTCATTGGCCCAGTGTTTATCTAATTTTGGACTTGAAAGCATTAAAGGGAAAAACAATGAATTCTGGAAGCAGATTATTCAATGGAAATGTATGCCCACTCATGTTTTGGGTTGGCCGACAGTACCAAGTCGTTCACCATATCAATGTATGAAATACTGGGAAAATCCTCAATATTTTGACTGAATGAATTCTGCATCTGGTATGGATCTAGGCCATCAATTAGATCGAGTTTCTGCTTGTAAAAACGCTTATCATCACCCGACAATTGTTTGACAAAGTCGCTCTCATTGTCCATATTCGCTGTAGCAGACGCCATGTTTTCGCTTTGTATGCCCTCCAGCATGGCCGCCGGCGATTCCCAGTGACGTCATTGAAAGGACTCTATTGGAATTAAACAGGAATGATAGGGAATCCTTATCATTCCTGTTTAATTCCTTATCAAGGATAGGATTTGCGTGTTGTGTAGTGAGGCAGGTGATACTACGGAACACATATTTCGATGTAAGGAATTAGGAAAATTTAGAAGCAATGGCCTAGACTTATGGAAATTAGAAACACCAGCTAAAGAAGTTGCCCGGTCTATTAGAAAAGCCCTTGGAGTTAGAAGTGAAAGTGTGTAAGCTGTGTGTGCTGTCTGTGTAGGAGATAACTAATGATAACGAATTTTCTGCAGATTGCAGAGCTTGGCACCTATTATGCATCTTCTAGTAGCCTGCACATAATCAGAGTGTTTTGGGGAGATCAAATGGGAACCAGGAACCATCCCAGAAGAAAGAGACGGGTATTGGAAATATTCTTTAAGATTAATAACAATTCACCCTAAAGAACTTGATATAGCATATAACAGTTAATGAAGACTGTGTGAGAATGCGTGACGAACTCTCTCTCTCTCTCTCTCTCTCTCTCTCTCTCTCTCTCTCTCTCTCTCTCTCTCTCTCTCTCTCTCTCTCTCTCTCTCTCTCTCTCTCTCTCTCTCTCTCTCTCTCTCTCTCTCATATTGAACAGCTTCTTTCCTGGTCCTATCAAATCAGTTTAATGAAAGATTGAAAACAGTAAATCAGACAATGGCTAGGTTAAGTAAAATTTGGAAATCAAATCGCCTGAAATTACATACAAAAATCAGGCTATATATCACTTTAGTGAGATTAGTGTTAATGCATGGACATGAATCTTGGTATGACAATGAAACAATAGGCTATCCAACGGATTTTGTAGAACTGAGAACAAAGTCCTTAGAAGAATATTGGGAGTTAAATTTCAGGATAGGATTAGCCATGAAACTATAAGAGAGAATATTCAAGTGCCCTATGTAGATGAGATTATGGTGGGAGGTAGATGGAGATGGTTTGGGCATGCTCTTCGCACTCCCCACGAGAGATTAGTTCACCAAACTTTCAACTGGGCTCCACAAGGCACTAGAAGAGCTTCAAGACCCAGGCCTACATGGCTGAGGACCATGAAGCGTGAAGCAGGAGATGAATGGAGCTCAAGTTAAAAACGACTGGCGAAATCTAACCGAGGCCCTTTGCGTCAATAGGTGTAAGAGGAAAGGATGATGATGATTAAACTAAGTCATATATATTGATTTTTCCGTCCTCTATAAGCACATTCACCCTGAGTGTTCCAATGAGTCGTTTCTTATTATCAATTTAGTTCTTTTCAACACAGTTCTCTTATCTTATATTCTAAAGTAACCCACAAAATTATTGCAACGTATAACGTGATCATCTAAGTTTTCTATGTTAACAAATGATATCGTTTTCTACTATTATTCTTCAGGATAGACTAATACAAGCTAACAATTTTGACGTGACTCTGATATGATTTTATTCTTATTTGCAAATCGTTGTGCATTTTGCATATAGCGTTTGAGAAAGAAAAAGTTAGGCAAATATCATAAGTGGTTCGTTCAGGCATATGGCTGATGGACCATATAACGTATGTCAGCCAGGTCATATCCAAAGGTCCACACTAGACTTTTAATACCATTATCGCATTAACAAACATTATTCTTGTGGACGCACCGTGCTAGATAGTACTGTATAAGCCTAGCGTACCCAGTTAAGTGCATTGCTTGTCTTAACCATAGTAATCTATATGCCCCTTTTCTCCAGGAGATCCTTGTAACCATATTCCACAAGTTCTATTTTGAATAAGAAATCTAATGTTTGCCACAAGTTATCAATCAGACGTAGGTTTGTTGAATCCAGGGTAAATGATTTAATGGATAATAATCATCTAATTTCTATATTACTTGATTGTGTGAATCTTTTGCTGTCTGTAATTTAATCGTCGTTTTTGTATAACATTGTCAGGATGTGTAAATGTTCACTATGTATCATCATCATCAGCCGTTGCTAGTCCACTGCAGGATATAGGCCCCAGACATGTCTTTCTACTTGCGTTTGTTTATGGTCTTTTTATGCCAGTCTATACCCACATAATGTATTAGCTCTTCAATCCTTCCCCTTCCCTTGTTTCGTTTGCAATCTCTAGGGACCCATTATTTTATGCCTTTCGTTCTCTTGTTATCTGCCCTTCTCATTATATATTCAGACAATGTGCATTTTCTCCCAAATGTATATGTTGACATAAATGTAGCTTATGTGTACTTCTTCCCACCGTTATTCCTACATTGAGGGGGTCGGTTATCCGTAGTGTCCTCCCCAATGCCTTCTAACAAACATATGTAGGCTACATGTTTCTGTAAATGTCACGTAAAGGGTCAATTCATGATCCGACTATCTCAAAATGCATAAATATCATATGGAGATGTTTATTTGATTAGTATTATTAAAAAATAAAATATTTCAGTTTGTGTCTTATAAAAAGGTAGCTAGGATTACATTAAAATGTGAAAACTCCATAAACACGTGTATTTGTTGAATTATGAATATTCTACTATTGCAATAAAATAATTTAATTTCTTGAATTTGAGCCTTTCCACTATAAAGGTTTTTTTATGCTGGTAATCAGCTGGGCTGTGGTTCGAGGTCCACTCAAGCTCATTTCAGCTTAATGAAATCACATAATGGACTCGAACGTTATAGTGGGTACAGTAAAATATAGAACATATAATAAAATCTTTTGCTCAAGGCTAAAACTTGTTTTATATTCAATACCTTATTAAACAAAAGTTTGGTGAGATTATAAATACTCGGTAACTTTCTTTTGAAGTGCAGTGCTCTTAGTATCTAATGTTAGCTTTACTTGTTTACTTGTTTTACTTGTTTTGGGTTTAAATCCAACCCTCCACTGAAGTCGAGTGAACTACTTCTCGGGTGGGTCCATATTAATCATCTAACGAAAAATTTTCATTATAACTTATACAATTCTTTGATTGTAGCATCTTCCAAATCATATGATCTTGTGAAAAGTATTGTCTTTAGTTTCTTCTTAAATTCAATTGCTCCCTTTAGGTCCTTCATTTCAGTTGGCAGTTTATTATAATGTCTAGGCGCACAGTAGCTAAAAGCCCTTTCGCCAAATTTACTATTTGTTCTTGGTTCAGATAGCCTATGTTTGTCGCTCATGTGTCTTATGTTAACAGTTGTTTCTAGTTCTAGTTTGTTCAGGAATTCTTTTAGATATTTTGGTTCAGTATCTTAAACGTTAGTAAGAGTAGCTTGTATTCAATTCTCGCTTTTACCGTGTATTTAGTCATGAATTTTAAAACGATAATCTATAGGCCTACAAATGTGTTTGATCAAAACGTATTAGCTTCAAACACTCTGAATTACATACAGTATTGTCAATCTATGTATATTATTATTATTATTATTATTATTATTATTATTATCATTATTATTATTATTATTATTATTATTATTATTATTATTATTATTATTATTATTATTATTAATTAAATGTAGGAGGCCATAAGCCCAAGTCCTCTAACAGGAAAAATATCTCAGAGAGGAAAGGAAATAAAGAAACAGATAGTGTGCCAGAGTGTATGAAGAGAACTTTATCCCAAGACAGTGGAAGACCATGATGCAGAGGCTATGGTACTACCCAATACCAGAAAACAATGGTTTTAGTTTGGAGTGTCCTTCTCCGAGAAGAGTTGCTTACTATAGCTAAAAAGTCTCTTGTACCCTGTAGGTGGAAAGTAGCCACTGAACAATTACATTGCAGTAGTTAACCCCTTGAATGAACTTGTGAAGAGGATTTTCAAGTTGTCTTAGCGTTATCAAGTTAGGAAGGAAAAAGATATGCCAGATTATGCCAAGTATGTGCAGGCAAAATAAAAAAAGAGCCGTAACCAGAGAGGGGTCCAAAGTAGTACTATGTGGCCAGTCAAAGGATCCAATAGTTCTAGCGGTAGTGTTTCAACGGGTGGCTGGTGCCTTGGCTAACCTGCTTCTAACCACCAAGCTTATTTTTTTTTTATCAAATATAATATTTGAACGACTCCTTTCATGTTATACACATCTGTAAACATACATGATTACACGAATAAGAATATTTTCACTGTTCTGCAAGTCGGACCAGCCATTTCAGAAACCGGATTTAATTTGACTTGAGTCGTGAACTTGTGATTGTTGACATCTTGAGTCCTTGACCTCCTGAGTCTACTTGACTGTCATTGTCTGTCTGTCTGACTTGTCTGTCAGTTCAATTGTGTTACTAATTTGATTAGTGTTGCCGAAACCCTGTGAATCTTACTAATTGGAGTTTGATTCATTAATTTTTGCTCCAGTAACGCTATAAAATTGCCGAGCATCTTGCTAGAAGGTAAGGTTGTAAATTGCACATAATTTTACTCTTATTAAGTAGGTTCAATTACTTTTTTTCCTCGAGTTAAATATGTCATTATGTTCTTTGGTGAAGCACTGCTGCCCTAGAGAGCTTTTTCACCTGGTTAATTTGTGTCAAAGCATAATTTTCAATTGAATTGGCTAAGTACCCTCTTTCAAGGAAAAGTAATAAATTAAAATGTTATTTTGCAATGACTTATAGGCCTACGCATTTTTTGCACACATGCCATAAGATGCTGTTATGGTATAACTGGAGATTTGATTAAGCTTATGTTTTGACCATTTTAGGCTAGTAGGCCTACTGTGTGTTGTGTACTAGGTCAGGTTAGGCATTAGCGTAAAGACTCGGTGACCTTGGTTAGGTTAAGTAAGGAAGCCGCCTTGTAATTTGGGTAATTTTGTATATTATTCCATGGTGTGATTTCGCACAAGAAATATATGATTTCCTATAGCAAATAACGTGATTTAACCGATTTTGATGATCATTTCAATCGCAAACAAACAGATCAACCAATTCGGTTAGTTATAAGTTGACGAATTGGTTGATGATATTACGGATGAAATGAATGAGAAAATCAGTTAAATCACGATATCTACTATGGGAAATCATATATTTCCTGTGCGAAATCACACAATGAAATACAATACAAATGAATCATATAAATATTAACACTGATGACATATATACCGAGTTAAAATATTTAAACAACAGATGTAGGGGACGATAACATTAGCACCGTTACCAATGGTTGACAGAACTACCAACGTTGACGAATGGTACACAGTGTTACCAACGACACGATGACATTTCTAGAGATAGAAATGCTAAATATTTCCATACGTAAACTAAATAATTTTTCCATATAACTATTAAACAATAAATAAAAAGTACCAAAAGGCCACAGAACCTAACAAACCCACCTAACCTTGCCTAGAAGTACACCGGTCACAAAACTCATATAATAAGCATTGGGGAATGGCTTACTTTGTTTCACAGTACTACCAACGGTGACGAATGGAACACCAACTACCAACGACACGATGCCATTATTAGTGGAAGAAATGATAAATATTTCCATTCGAATATTAAATAATTGTTCCATATAACTGTTACACAATATATAAATAGTACAGAAAGACCACAGAACCTAACAAACCCACCTAACCTTGCCTAGAAGTACCCCGGTCACAAAACACGTATAATGGCTATTGAGGAATGACTTACTTTTATGAAGAAAACGTCGAAGTACTCGGTAACCTGGGAACAGAACCTTCTAATCGACACTAGTTTTCGAACATATGTCGATACCATCCATGAGGGTCTCATGGTCCTAATGTTTATGCAAAAAGTGGATGGCACATATTATCTTCCATGGGGGTAGACGACTTTTGCCCAAAAAAGTACCTTTATAGGTAGTAACGGTATAACCACAACGGCGTTTCTTCTTAGTTTTACGAATGATGGATTCAGAATAGCAATAAAACACGTGAATGACTTGCCTATACGAAAATAGAAACCGCACTAGTAATTCAGAACACCTCACCAGGTCAAAGGTTACAATGGTAAAGGCATTGGAACAAAGCGTAGGAAAAGAGCGGTAATAGGGATAAAGGAAGTGGGGGGGGGGGTATGGAGATATCTGCATAGGCCTAGGGTGATTGGTTAAGGGAAAAACAAAGAACTCTAGCGGGTAAACATGAATGAACTAAATACGGAAACTAGACCAGAGAAAGGATTTATAAGACACAGAGTAGAGAAAAAGAAATAACCAACAAAAATAAATAAAAACAATATAGGAAGGAAAAATGGAATGAACGGTAAATAATATTGAATGGGAATATAAAATGAGATGATCATACCGAGAATTAACTGGATAAAAAAACTAGTCCAGAGTAAGTATATATGTGCAACCAGGAAGAGATAAAGAAATAACCCAACAAATAAACCCAATATAGGAAGGAAAAATGGAAGGAATGATAAATAATATGGAATGGGAATATAAAATGAGAAAAAAACACGTTAATAAAAAGAGTAATGGGGGATAGGAAACTCCTGCGAAGGGGGGTGATATATGCGCAAGACGGAAACTCGTGCGAACGAACGTACGTACAAATGGGAAAGGAAATAACCAAACAAATAAACCCAATATAAGAAGGGAAAATGGAATGTATGATAAATAACAGTGACTGCGAATATACAATGAGAAAATAATACGGTAAAAAAAGAGTAATAAGAGAGAGAAACTCCTGCGCAGGGGGGTTATATATGCGCAGGGGGGTTATATATGCGCAGGACGGAAGATGAGGCGAACGAACGAACGAACAAATGGGTGCTAATGTTAGCATGAAATGCTAACATTTGATCTACATCAGGTATGGAATGCTAACATTTAATCTACATCAGGCGTTGGCAGCACTGGTTACTGTATTACTACAAGAAATAACCTTTGAAATGGCTCCTCCTAAATATATCCAGGTATACTGATTTGTCTTTTCCTACGGTTATAATAAATACCAGAAAGAAATGTATAGAGAAGAAAAGGACTGATTTACGGTTATATATCGGTTCCCCAGTATGTTTTCCCCACCCAAAACCCCGGGTTCCCAAAGGGGGTCCCCCATTATCGGCGGATATAGATGTATATATATTTCTGTAACTATTCATTTGCGACGGGAACGAGTGTTATTTTCGAAGGGAGCGTAATTTTTCCTATAAGAAAAAGTAGTTGGAATACTAGGATACATTGCCATGTAATAATATACAATGAATTTGTTTGAATTAACTTAGGTTAGGTGTTATCCTAAAGATTCGGTGACCTGAGTTAGGTTAGGTAAGGAAGCCGCCTTGTAATTTGTTTGAATTTACTTAGTTAGGTTAGGTATTAGCCTTAAGATTCGGTGACGTGAGTTAGGTTAAGTAAGGAAGCCACCTTGTAATTTGTTTGAATTTACTTGGTTTGATTAAACGAGGATGTGAACAACCAGATAAGGACCTTGAGTCCTAAGTTGATATAGGTCAGGATTTAGCTCTAAGCTTTTTTCTGTTTCTCATATGTTTATATTAATGTTACCGATGATTCATGTGAAATGTGTTTCTAATATAACATTTATATGGTTTATGCATACGTGCCATTTGACTGGTGTAATACTGTACACTCATTTTTGGGTTTCCCTTACCGAAAAATCTTGTTATCCCATTGTGGTCCTCAAGATAGTAGGATGTGGTAGATGGAAGAATATACAGTAATTTTTTATTAATATTATTTGGAGGGTTATTTTAAGTTAACTCATATTTTCATGCTTATCAATGCTCAAATTTAGGTATATTTAAGGTTTTATAAGGTTCAATATGCCACACAGCTTTTGTAAAATTACTTGTTACCGGTACAGTGTATTGGACAAACAAATGGATGTACTGTAAATATTTCATATGAGAACTATATCTTTTTTGGCTTTAAAAAAGGGGATATTGGGGTATTTATAGGTATTTTGAACCTTTTTTTTATGATTTCTGGTGGAAATCCTCAGGTTATGATTTATGATAGATTGACAACCATAACAAAAGACCTATGGTTTTGCACTACATATAGTCATCAATTACATTTGAAACGCCTTAAATATAACTTGTACCAGTCTAATTGTATGATATTTAGATTAACTTTTTAAAATTTTGTTGTTTCCACCAGTTGTCGTCATAAAAAACCAGTCCTAATAAAAAAAGGTTACAGTAGTCAAAAACAAGCTTTTGATTGTCAGGACTTTCAAATGCATAGAAAACGTGATTTTCCATCCCTCCTTACTTAATTGAGCTAATGATTTATTGGTTTTCGCTCTGCCGTATGCTCGCTTCACACACTAATAAACATTATCTCATAGCTCCTATGTTCTGGCTAGCGGAATGTTTTGCTCTGCGTATTAACCCCATGGGCTAGTATTTCAGCGTTAATTATCAATCAAACAAACTTAGAACTTGATTACCTGGGTTATTATTACCCAGTGACTCGGGGTTACGGGTTTGAATAACTGCATTAGTAATGATAGCCTCCTGGCTAGTACAGTGGTAACGTGTTTGCCTAGCATTCGGGTGGCAGCAGATCGATCCCGCGCCCGGGACCGTGAGTTTAAGCTGTTTACTGGGGAGGCCATTGCTGTGGTAGGGCACCACAGTGGGGGTTGGGGCTTGCCCAGCTGACGTTCTGTTGATCATCTATTCAGATAGAACTGGAACTGAAACCAGACACCTTTAACCTTTATTTTTCAATATTTAACTTAGCCGGTGATTATATAGCTGCAACTCTGTTGCCCGACAGACAACTCTATGGTAAAAACTCGCCAGCGATCGCTACACAGGTTGCGGGTGTGCCCAACAGCGCCATCTGTCGTCCAGATACCCAGTACTCAATGTAAACAAAGACTCAATTTTCTCTCTGTCGAGCTATCGACAAGACGTACTTACTCGCTGTTGCTAAACTGGAGTTTTTTCACAACTAATTGGTGAAGTACTTTATTCTAGTTTTGAGCTTTCGCTATGCAGGTGTTTTATCTTCATCTTAAATCTTGAATTCGTTTTGGATAGATTTAATTATGGTGACAAAGAGAGTATGGGCTTTCTTTCACTTTTAAATGGCCGACCCTTCCCTTAGACGGAAGTGTGTTTAGGCTTTTAGTAATTATATCACGTTATAGATTTTCCTCTATATATTTTATATCTCTCCGCCTTTATTAGGCCTCTTCGATTAACTTTCCATTTATTATAAACATATAAAAATAATTTTAATGTTTTGTTTATATAGACCTTTCCTGAGAGTAGGCGGTCCTAACTTGGAAACCGAAGTTAATCAACGTTGAGCCCTTTATATCGTAATTAGCTTTTAAAGAGCTAAGGATTTAAAACTTTTTAAATGTAATATTTTATGAAAGAATTTCTTTGATAGTCTTCGTACTGTTTTCAAAGATGAACTAACGTTTAGTTTATTTATGCTACGCAGTTGTTGACGTTCAGGACGTTCAACATGCGCTCTATCGTTACGATAGAGAGAGAGTGTATCACGGTTTCACTTTGCAGTAAGAGTAAATCGATTCTGACGTTTTGTTCATTCTTTCTTAGCTTAAATGTTTTAAATTCTATTTTAAAGGAACTTTTTATTTGAAAAACCTTTCAGTTTTTTCCTTTAGTCAAATAACATGTTTTTTTGACGAAATATAATTGGGCTCTTCTCTTAGGTGCGAAATCAAGAGAGAAAGAGAGAGAGAGATAGAGACGGAGGGAGAGAGAGGAGAGAAAACGTTCCGTTCATGCGGGTAACGTTGTTCTCGAGTTACTCTCGTCCCTAGTCGCTGTACGGGGAGGAAGGATAAAACGTTTTAGTTTTTTATTCTCGTCCCCAGGCTATGTGCGGTGAGAGATTGAAAACGTAGTTATATGAACTAGTGTTTAGTCTCTTTCCCAGCCACTGATTTTTTTTATCTTAAAATATGTTTTCTGTTTTTTGCTGGTATTAATGAGCTTGCATTATACGACTGATTTCGCAATTACTACCTTTTAATGAAGGGTAGAATTGCGTGTTTCAGGTAGAAATCAGTAAAAGTTTCGATTTCAGTGAAATAAGTGCAAAACAGAAAATCGAAGTGATAAAGTGATATGTGCAAAGTGTTACAGTGTTGCGTCCGAGGGTTCATCTGTTCGTGCCTGTCGTTCACCTAGTCCGGGACCTCTTACATGCTCCCAAGCCCAGGGGAGAAGTAATGTCAAACGACTTATGGGTTCGAGAGGCCTTGACCAACGAACAGACGTTTTCCCTCTATGGTATCGGGTGTATCTTACCAAGATCTCCCCTACCATAAAACGAGAGAGACGTTGTTTTTCCTCGTCATCCGAAGGCTTTTCGCATAAGAAACCTGTCACAAGGTTTCGAAGCCCTTAAGCGAAAGTCAGTCCTTTCAGGACAGGTCCAGCGTCCTGGTTACAACCATTAGGACAGCTCTGACCCTATGCAGTCATCGGATAACTGCTCGCCGCCTAACAAAAGCGTAACAGACTCCGAGAGTCTTTTTTTGTAGGCAAAGTGTTGCGGTCACAGACGTTACCCTCGTCTCTTACCACAACCATTTTCGTTGATCCTTAATGGGTTGTATGGCAAGACATGCAGTATATGCTTGCCTCCCTTATGGAAGACTATTCTGACGATTAGTCCGTTGAGTCTAGCCATTTATCTCATCGATATCCTGGCTTTCAGCCAACCTAACGTTCCTTTGTGCTTACTGTTGACGTTGGCGTAGCTTAGTCACGTCAGTCAGGTTGTTTAGAACCACACTCGATGCGGTCTCGTGTGGTTTTTCAGCCGCATTTGGACGTTAGGCCACTTGCTGATGCTCCTGTTGACGTTCAAAACGTTCACTAACAATCGGAGTTGACTTGTTTTGACGCTGTGCGTCAACCTCCGCATTCTAGAGTTGTTTTGACTGCTCAGTCTAGGCAGTCAAAGCAGTCTCGAGTGGACGCTGTGCGTCCTCACGCACCTGTTGTGGTTGACAGTTCAGTTGTTGACAGTTCACAGACTGTCAAGCAGTTACATGACGTTGCGTTCTGGTCCGCTACTAATGCACCAGTGAGTGTGGACTCTGCTTGTAAAGCATTGCCACCACGGTAGGTCTCTCCCTTGCTTGAGACTCAGCTTTTATCGGACAAGGTTCCTGTAGATGAGGAAGTTGCTGTTCCCCCTCCTACTGATATTCCCTTAAGGACTCTGTCAGATGGAGAGGAGCCTAAAGCTGCTTAGCCTCCTATGGACTTTAATTAAATCATGATGATTTTTTTAAGGATCTTTGTCCGGATCTTTTTGTAACTGCTGCTCCTCGTTCGCCTAAACGTCAGAGCTTACACTAGGCCTAGCTACTTCGAAGCCGTTGTTTTTAAGCTAGTGCTCTCTCGCTCTCCTAGAGAGCTTTACGTTGGCTAGGCGACTGGTTTTTCACCAGGAGGAGTTTAGGGGATACAGCCTTTGCTTTCCCTTCTTTTAAACTGGTTTATAGAGCGAGAGTCTGATATGACACGAGAGAAGTTCTCGGCTTGGGAGTTCATGCCTCTGCCCAGATAGACTTCTCAATTCTCGTAGACTCTCCCTGGCGCCTGGCCAGGAGACGCTCCAAGTTGTTTACAGGTCAACTTCACAGCTGTTTTCGAGCCTTTGAAGTTTTGCTGTACAATTATGTCACGCATAACAAGGCTTTCAGGGATGGTAAACGGTACCGCCTCAGTCGCTAACCCCGTCTGTTGCCACACCTGCTCCCGTAGACCCTAAATGGGCTTTGCTGCAAGACATGCAGTCCAAGCTTGCGTCCTTGATAGAGGACTTTAATGCGGAGAAGGTTGCTACCGAACCTTCTGGCCAACAACCTTCCAACCGGTCGGTTGTGCGCCCTGTTGACGCTGAGGTAACCTACTCGCGTCTGCCAGTTGAGGTGGTTCCTCCACCGATGCGACCCAGTGTGGGTTGCCAGCCGCACGTTGACGTTAAGCGACGCTCGGAGGTGGTTGTTGACGTTCAGGACGTTCAACAACCAGCAGAGGTGACTTGTTTTGACGCAGTGCGTCAACCTCAGCAACCCGGTAGGGTGTTGACTGCACAACCCAGACGGTCTAGACAGTCTTGGGTTGACGCTGTGCTTCCTCGCGCACCCATGGTTGTTGACAGTTCACAGACTGTGCAGCAGTTCCATGATATTGCGTCCGACTCCGTCACGCATCCACCAGTGCGACCGGACTCAGCGAGCCAGACGTTGCCCACTCCGTTGCCGTTTCCTCATCAGTTTTCGGATGAGGAACCCTCTGATGAGGACGTTGCTGAACAACAAGACGATCAGCCCCCAGAATAGATCAAGCCCTGCTATCCATCCAGAAGATGCTGAAGAAGGAACGCTGCTCAGTCAGGCTGTGGATGAGTCTGGTAGGGACGCTGTCATCCGTGGAACAATTTGTGTCACTAGGAAGACTACACCTCCGTCCTCTTCAATACCATCTAGCTTTTCACTGGAAAAAGGACAAGACGCTAGAAGCGGTCTCGATCCCGGTTTCCGAAAAGATAAAGTCTTGTCTGACTTGGTGGAAGGACAATATCAACCTAAGAGAGGGTCTTCCCCTGGCTGTTCAGACTCCCAACCACGTTCTCTTCTCGGACGCATCGGACGTGGGCTGGGGCGCGACACTAGACGGTCGGGAATGCTCAGGACTGTGGAACTCGAGTCAGAGGAGCATGCATATCAACTGCAAGGAGCTGTTGGCAGTACATCTGGCCTTGAAAAGCTTCAAGTCTCTCCTTCGAGGCAAAGTGGTGGAAGTTAACTCGGACATCACCACGGCCTTGGCGTACATCTCCAAACAAGGAGGTACCCACTCACTGACGTTGTACGAGATCACAAGGGACCTGCTCATCTGGTCAAAAGGTCAAGACATCTCCCTAGTAACAAGGTTCATCCAAGGCGACTTGAACGTCATAGCAGATTGTCTCAGTCGGAAAGGGCAAGTAATTCCAACCGAATGGACCCTCCACAAGGATGTGTGCAAGAGACTTTGGGCCACTTGGGCTAAAACCATCCATAGATCTCTTTGCAACCTCGCTGACCAAGAGGCTTCCAATCTATTGCTCTCCAGTCCCGGACCCAGCAGCAATACATATAGATGCTTTCCTCCTAGATTGGTCACATCTGGATCTCTACGCATTCCCACCGTTCAAGATTGTCAACAAGGTACTGCAGAAGTTCGCCTCTCACAAAGGGACAAGGTTGACGTTAGTTGCTTCCCTCTGGCCCGCGAGAGAATGGTTCACTGAGATACTTCGATGGTTAGTAGACGTTCCCAGTAGTCTTCCTCTAAGGGTAGACCTTCTACGTCAGCCACACGTAAAGAAGGTACTCCAAAGCCTCCACGCTCTTCGTCTGACTGCCTTCAGACTATCGAAAGACTCTCGAGAGCTAGAGGCTTTTCGAAGGAAGCAGCCAGTGCGATTGCTAGAGCAAGGAGAGCTTCTTCCATTAGAGTCTACCAATCGAAGTGGGAAGTCTTCCGAGACTGGTGCAAGTCAGTTTCTGTATCCTCGACCAGTACCTCTGTAGCTCAAATAGCTGTTTTTCTCTTATACCTGAGAAAAGGACGATCCCTTTCAGCTCCCACTATCAAGGGCTACAGAAGCATGTTGGCATCGGTCTTCCGGCATAGAGGCTTAGATCTTTCCAAACATAAAGATCTGCAAGACCTCCTTAAGTCTTTTGAGACCACCAAGGAGCGTCGTTTGGCTACCCCTGGATGGAATTTAGACGTGGTACTAAGATTCTTCATATCAGACAGGTTGGAGCCGTTACAATCAGCCTCCCTGAAAGATCTCACTCTTAAGACACTTTTCCTGGTATGCTTAGCCTCGGCTAAAAGAGTCAGTGAGATTCATGCCTTCAGCAAGAACATAGGATTTTCGTCAGAAAAAGCCACTTGTTCGCTACAACTTGGTTTTCTAGCCAAAAATGAGCTGCCTTCTCGGCCTTGGCCTAAATCTTTCGATATCCCCAGCTTATCGGAGATCGTAGGCAATGAACTAGAAAGAGTCTTATGGCCTTTTAGAGCTCTTAAGTTCTATTTAAAGCGTACTAAACCTTTACAAGGCCAATCTGAAGCTTTATGGTGTTCAGTTAAGAAACCATCCTTGCCTTTGTCAAAGAATGCTTGGTCAGACTTTATCAGATTGTTAATACGAGAAGCTCATTCACATCTGAGTGAGGAAGACCGAACTTTGCTTAAGGTGAAGACGCACGAAGTTAGAGCTGTAACAACTTCCGTGGCCTTTAAGCAAAATATATCTCTGCAAAGTATAATGGACGCAACCTATTGGAGAAGCAAGTCAGTGTTCGCGTCATTTTACTTGAAAGATGTCCAGTCTCTTTACAAGAACTGCTACACACTGGGACCATTCGTAGCAGCGAGTGCAGTAGTGGGTGAGGGCTCAACCACTACAATTCCCTAATTCCATACCCTTTTAATCTTTCTCTTGAAATGTTTTTATTGTTGTTTTTTGTGTTGTCCGGAAGGCTAAGAAGCCTTTCGCATCCTGGTTGATTTGGCGGGTGGTCAAAGTCATTTCTTGAGAGCGCCTAGATTAGGGGTTTTGATGAGGTCCTGTTGTATGGGTTGCAACCCTTGATACTTCAGATCCTAGGGGTCGATCAGCATCCTAAGAGGATCGCGAGGCTCCGTAAGGAAGACGTACTTAAAAGGCAGAGAAATTGTTCAAGTCGACTTCCTTACCAGGTACCTATTTATTTTGTTTTTGTTATTTTGATAACTTCTAAAATGAAATAAAAACTCTTAGCTCATAAAAGTGTAAACATATATTGCTGGTCTCTACCCACCCCCCTGGGTGTGAATCAGCTATATAATCACCGGCTAAGTTAAATATTGAAAAATGTTATTTTGATAATAAAATAAATTTTTGAATATACTTACCCGGTGATTATAAATTAAAGGACCCTCCCTTCCTCCCCAATAGAGACGCAGTGGGACGAGGAGAAAATTGAGTCTTTGTTTACATTGAGTACTGGGTATCTGGACGACAGATGGCGCTGTTGGGCACACCCGCAACCTGTGTAGCTATCGCTGGCGAGTTTTTACCGTAGAGTTGTCTGTCGGGCAACAGAGTTGCAGCTATATAATCACCGGGTAAGTATATTCAAAAATTTATTTTATTATCAAAATAACATATTGAGACATGCTAATTAAAATCATTTAGGGAAAATTATTTTGAAGTAGAATGCAGTAATGCCTCAAGATACAAAGTTTATTGGTTCCGGAGTGGCTTTTCTACCATGATTTTTTTGTATGATGAGTCACGTTTTACATGTAAATCGCCTAATTCGTTCCAAGCCCTACAAAAACACCACATTAAATTTTATCATAAGACTAAACTGTACTAAACACAATGAAGTACAACCATTTGATCATTCGATACATAACCTAACCATTGATAACCTGTAAATGAAATGTATAATTAGAACAAAGAGTGCAGTGACTCAAGAAAATACAGTAACAAAATTGTGGAACCTTACCCTTGGAGTGAGGCGATGTTTGAAAGCAAAAGTTGCGGGGAGGTAGAGGAGAGGACAAACGGCAGAAAATATTAACAAATGTCAGAAAGCATTTACACTTAACTCTATGAAGTACATTAACAAATGGGATAAAACATTGACATTCAACTTTATAAAGAACATTAACAAATGACAGAAAACATTGACACTTAACTTTACAAAACCCATTTACTAATGACAGAAAAAATTGGCACTTACCTTTATAAAACACTAAAAATTAAATTTGTTCCGTAACCGAAATACAAACCACGCTATTTACGTTGGGTTTACTTTCGGCGTAGCTGAAATTGACGAGCCAATAGATTTTAACAGGGGAAGGGGTAGCTTGCTACCCCTCCCCCCACACACACCGGTGATTTGCTTCACTTCACTTTTGGCTCGGACGATGTGCAGACGTGTCTGTCTATCGTCCTCGTTATTGACAGCCTTAATCTTTTCTTTGCTTTTCCTCAGCTGTGTGTTTGAAGTTGGCCTCGCCCTTTGGTATTCATCATGCGCAAGTGCCTTGGGATCGCTGGTCGCCCTTGCGGTACCTTCATGGCTGCGGTGGATACCGATCCTCACACCCTTTGCCTGCAGTGTCGAGGCCGACGGTGTGATAGGGAAAATACATGTAGTGAGTGTAGGGAGAGGTCTGCCTCCCAGTGGGAGAGGTTTGCCCGCCGGCATAAGAAGAAGTCCAAGAGAGACCATTCTCCTTCTGGGGTTGCCTTGAAGGAGGAAGGCTCTCGGGACACTTCTTCCGCCACCCAAACCTCCTCCGAAGCTCCCCCTCGTCCGGCTCCTAGTGAGAGGCCGCCGAGTGGGAGCGCAGGCCCTAGTTCTGTTTCCCGATCTCGGTATGTGGGAGAGGGCGTCAACTCCCATAGCGGGGCGGCTCCCCCTTCTTCCGGGGGAGGATTTTGATAATGTTGATCCTGTGTCTAATGATGATCTTTTTCAGCTTTGGGCTTCCTTGGGGCTTAATGGCCTGCCCTCCAAGGAAGCCCTGTTTGACCTTATTCAGTTAAGGGCCGCTGTTAAGCAGTCGCCGGTGATAGCAGAGGTAGATCCTCTGTTTATCGTCGACGTCGTGGTGGCAGAGGCTTCCGACGGGTCTGGTCAAACCTCTGTGGCTCCTGATGTTGATGACGTTGCTGAAGGCTCTCTTCCCCCTTCCGTACATCCTTTGAAGGGGGAAGGGGTCCCACGGGCTCTCCTGCGGCTAAATCTCCTCCTCGGGGGAGCGCTCTGACTGAAACTCCTCTTCGGAGGACTGATGATCCTGACGACCTCCCTCGTGGCCGCCTTCGCCGTAAAGTTCATCGTCCGCTTCGCCGCAAGGGCCTCTCGTCTCCCTATAACGGTATCAAGAAGCGCCTTTTCGAGTCTTCACCTCCTCCGTCCTCTGATGGGGACTCTCCTCGTCGGGAGCAGCTTGTAGCAGCCGCGTCCTTAGACCTCTTTGGGGATCGTTCACGTTCTCTCACGCCTTCCAGACCTTCCGCTTCCTGTGCAGATGGCCAGCAGTCTTCTGACCTCATCAGCTGACGGGCACCGGTCCCTTCGGGGCAAAGGGATGTCGCCCACGGTGTGGGTGCTTCCTTTGCGCGTCAGGGTTCCCCTGCGCGTTCACGCGTAGTAGCGCACCAGTTCTCTCCGGCTCGTCAGCGTTCTCCTGATTGCCAGCGCTCTCCTGTTCGCCAGTGCTCTCCTGTTGATCAACGCCCCACTGCTCGCCAGCGCTCTCCTGTGGACAACGAACATCCTCCTGTTCCTGCTGCGCGCCCAGCGCGCCAACGGTCTCCTGAGCGCACTAGATCTCCTGCCCGTCAGCGCGCACCTGCGCTTCCAGTTCCTGACACGCGCCCCGTGCGCCTACGCGCCCTAGAACTCCGGTTCTGGACATGTGCAAGGACTCAACTTCTCCTCGCCCTCGCGATCCTGCTCGTCAGCTTTCTCCAGCGCAGCAACGCGCACGGTCTCCTACGTGTACATCCAGAGTTCCTGCACGCCCACGCGCCCCCTATTCCTGAGCCCGTTCGTGAGCGTTCGCCTTTGCGCGTCGCGCCGATAACTCCTGCACAAGCTTCTACGCGTCGTCTTCCTGCTCGCCAGCGATTTCCAGCACGCCAGCAATCTCCGACGCGTCAACGTTCTCCTGCTCGTCAGCGATCTTCTGCCCGTCGACGGTCTCCAGCGCGTCAGCGATCCCCTGAGCACCGGCGATCTCCAGACCGCCCTCGTGATCCATCGCCTGCACACAAGCGCTCTCCTACGCGTCAGCGCCCAACGGATCTGGAGAGACATAGGTCCCCTGCGATCAGCTCGTCCACGCGGGGTCGCTCGCCTGCGCGTTCTAAGCGCCATCGCTCGCCAACGCGCCACCACGCGCCAACGCTCGCCTGCGTGCCAGCGTTCGCCAACGCGCCATTGATCGCTGACTCTCCATCGCTCGCCCACGCGTTACAGGTCTCCAGGACACCATTGTTCCCCTGTTCGGTCTCCTGGCCCGCAGCGGTCTCCTGAGCGCTCTCGGTCGCCCACGCACCAGCGCGTTCACTCGCCAGAACGTTCACTCGCCAGCTCGCCCACGCTTCCGGTCGCCCATGCGCTCACTCGCCTGCGCGCCCGTTCGCCCGCGCGCCCGTTCGCCCGCGCGCCCGTTCGCCCGCGCGCCCGTTCGCCCGCGCGCCTGTTCGCCCGCGCGCCCGTTCGCCCACGCGCGATCGCTCCCGCGCTCGTTTGTCTTCGCGCGACTGCGCGCCCGCACTCGTTTGTCTTCGCACAATTGCGCGCCCGCGCTCCAACAGCCCCATCGCGCGCGACACTTTAGTAACGCCCTCGCGCGAGCGTAAGCACTACCCCCGTTCGCGTCGGGTTCCGCAGCTCGCGGCAGCAGCAGGGACGCGTGTCGCCAGGTCGCAGTCGGGATCGCCTCCGCCTAAGCGCAGGTCTCTTTTGCAGGACAAGGAAGGACCATCGTAGAGGTCAAGGCAACTTTCTTCCCCTTCATTTTTGCAGGCAGGTCCAGTGGTGTCCACTCCGAAGGATCGCCCGATCCCCTTCCCTCCAGCGGGAATTTCGGACTCTGTGTCCGTGTCTCGGCAGTCTTGGTTTGTTCCTCTGATGCGGCCGTTAGTGAAGGCTATGAAGCCGGCACTCGCCGATCTAGGACACAAGCCAACGACGGCCTCGCCCCAGCTGAAGAGAAGGAGAGGAGTGGACTTCGTGGTGTCTTCTCCCAGGGAGAAGTTGGTTCCTAAGAGGTCCGTCAGGAAGGCTCTGTCCCCTTCGCAGTTGTTTTCTCCTTCTCCCGAGGACGAAGCCTTTCCGTCCTCAGGAGAGTCCAGCGAGGCGGCGGTCTCCCCCTCGGCACCAAGGGGGGAGTCACCTCCTCGTGGAGGAGAATCATCTCGCGTGGAAGGTGCCTACCAGACCTCTTTGCTGGAGTCGTGTATCCCGACCAGGAGGGAACCCAAGGACTCCAAGACGATTCCGAAGTCTTCTTCACGAATTCGTCAGGAGCCAGCCGGACCCCGGGAAAACGTCCACGCGTCTCGCCAGGATGAGCTTCCGGGGACAGGAGACTTACCTCCCAGGCCGCAGGGAGGCGAGCAGCAGGAGTCTGAGTATGCCTTCTGGAAGTTCTTGGGCCTGATGAGACAGCTCAACGGGTTCATGGACCCTGTGATCGCCCCACGTGAAGGCAAGGACACGGTCCTGGACCAGGTCTATGGAACTCAGAAGCCCTCAAAGGCCAGCGCGGCTCTGCCCTGGACCCAGGGGGTAAAGAGTGCCAGAGCCAGGGCCAACGCTCAGCTCGCAGTTCTCGCCTCCTCCAGTCGTTTTGCCGGGAACAAACTCCTCCCACCTCCTCGTCTCCAGCAGAGGAGGTATTTCGAGATAAGGGGAGAGTCTAGCCTCGCTCTTCCCCTCCACCATTCGGTGGAAGAGCTTACTAGGGGAGTTGAAAAGCTCTCCGCCTGGCAGGTGACGTTCTCGGCGTCGGAGATCCTGAGCCACGAGAAGGTCGCAAAGTGTGCCATGCAGGCCACTTCGTGGCTGGATGTCTGGCTAGGCTCTCTGGGCATCCTATTGCGCTCTGAGGATCTGTCTAAGGAGAGCAATAGGAAGGCCCTGGAGACCTTCCTCCTCTCGGGCACTCGCTCCATCGAGTTCCTGGTACATCAGGTTATCAACCTGTGGGCCAACTCGGTGCTGAAGCGTCGTGATGTGGTGACCGAGAAGATCCATCCGAAGGTCCCCGCCGTGGATGTCTGCAGGCTCAGACACTCCTCCCTCCTTGGGGGAAATTTGTTTGAGCCCCAAGATATGGAACGAACAGCTGAGAGGTGGAGGAAGTCTAGCCAGGACTCCCTCCTCCAAAGGGCCCTTGCATCTCGGCCCTACAAGCCTCCAGCTCCGCAGCAACTCCAGCAGCAGCCTCGCAAGACACCGAAGCAGGCGCCGGCTGCTTAGAAAGTGGTGTCTATGCCCCAGCCCTTTCCTGCCAAGGACAAGAGGGGCGGTAAGTCCTCCAGGGGAGGCAAGATTCCTAGAGGAAGTGGCCGTGGCCGCAAGAGCTAGGAGTGGCAGTTCCCCCGCGTGTCCACCTGTGGGGGGATGCCTTCAAAGTTGCGTGCACAGGTGGCAGCAACATGGGGCCGATGCTTGGACAGTCTCTGTGATCGGCCAAGAGTATCGCGTCCCATTCACGACATCTCAACCTCCCCTGACAGCGAATCCAGTGACACTGAGCTCCTATGCCATGGGATCGGCAAAGGGGCTAGCCCTTCGGGCAGAAGTCGAGACCATGCTCAAGAAGGATGCTCTCCAGGAGGTCGTGGACGGCTCCCCAGGCTTCTTCAGTCGACTCTTTCATGTAAAAAAGGCATCTGGAGGCTGGAGACCTGTCATCGACCTCTCAGCTCTGAACAAGTTTGTCAAGCAAACTCCGTTCAGCATGGAGACAGCGGACACGGTCAGACTTGCGGTGAGACCACAAGACTTCATGTGCACGCTGGATCTGAAGGACGCGTACTTCCAGATCCCAATCCATCCGTCTTCCAGGAAGTACTTGAGATTCAGCCTAGACAGCAAGACCTACCAGTTCAAGGTGCTGTGCTTCGGTCTCTCCACAGGTCCTCAGGTGTTCACCAGAGTGTTTACCCTGATTTCGTCTTGGGCGCACAGGAACGGCATCCGTCTCCTCCGATATCTGGACGACTGGCTGATCCTAGCAGACTCGGAGTCGACCCTTCTTCGACACCGAGACAGGCTTATGGGACTTTGCCAAGATCTGGGGATCTCTGTAAACCTCGAGAAGTCCTCTCTGCAGCCGTCCTAACGACTGGTTTATCTAGGCATGTTGTTAGACACCAATCTCCATAAAGCCTTTCCATCAGACGACAGGATAGCAAGGCTGAGGAAGTTGGCGGAACCCTTCCTCAGGTGGGAAGAGCTTCCTGCTCAATCGTGGTTGCGTCTCTTAGGTCACCTAGCCTCCCTGGCTCATCTGGTTCCAAATGGCTGTCTCAGGATGAGATCCCTGCAGTGGCGGCTCAAGTCCCGGTGGAATCAAGGATCCGATTCCCCGGACTTCCCGGTCCCGATAGGACCTTCGGAACAGGCAGACCTGCGGTGGTGGCTGGTCGACGAGAACCTGCGAATGGGAGTGGATCTTCTCGTCCTCCCCCCGGAATTGACACTGTTTTCGGACGCATCAAAAGAAGGGTGGGGAGCTCACATTCTGAACCAGAGGACCTCAGGCCTTTGGTCAGAATCAGAAAGGTACCTGCACATCAACCTGCTAGAATTGAAGGCCGTCTTTCTGGCTCTTCAACAGTTCCAACGGACCCTGGCGGGTCACTCCGTGGTGATGATGAGCGACAACACCACGGTAGTGGCTTATATCAACAAGTATGGAGGTACTTTTCCGCATCAGCTATCCCATCTTGCAGTAGAGATTCTGAGGTGGACCGAAGTCCACTTGATAACGCTATCAGCTCGCTTCATTCCTGGCAAGAGGAATGTGCTCGCCGACAGTCTGAGCAGGGCTTCGCAGATAGTGAGTCTGAGTGGTCTTTGGATCCTCAGATAGCCAGCAAAGTCCTGACTTTGTAGGGTTCCCCGACGGTGGATCTGTTCGCAACAGCTTTGAATTTCAAACTGCCCCTGTACTGCTCCCCAGTCCCGGACCCCAAGGCACTCTGGCAAGATGCTTTCCAACAACGGTGGGACAACATCGACGTGTACGCCTTTCCACCGTTCTGTCTGATGAGAAGGGTGCTCAACAGGACCAGACTATCGGGCAACCTGTCGATGACTCTGGTAGCTCCGCTATGGCATCACGCGGAATGGTTCCCGGACCTTCTGCAGCTCCTGATAGAGCTCCCGAGAGAGCTTCCCCCACGACACGAGCTACTCAGACAGCCACATTGCACCATCTTCCACAAAGCCGTAGACTCGCTTCGGCTTCACGCCTGGAGACTGTCCAGCGTCTCCTCACGGAGAGAGGCTTTTCGCAACAGGTTGCAGAGAGAATGTCTCGGCACCTGCGAAAGTCCTCTGAGGGAGTCTACCAGGCGAAGTGGAGTGTCTTCTGTGGTTGGTGTCGTGGGAGGGGTATCACTCCACTCGATACCACTATTCCAGCAATAGCGGAGTTTCTCGTTTATTCGCGGGAGGAAATGCACCTTTTGGTCTCAGCGGTGAAAGGCTATCGCTCTGCCTTGAGCTTGGCTTTTAGGCTGAAAGGAGTGGACATTTCTTCCTCGCTGGAACTCTCTTTACTCATACGTAGCTATGACCTTACTTGCCCTCAGTCGGAAGTGAGACCTCCTCCATGGAACATGGTTCGGGTTCTCAGGGCTCTTAAGAGACCTCCCTTCGAACCATTACGCCAGGCCTCTGATCGCCACCTGTCTTGGAAGACGGTTTTCCTGCTCGCGTTGGCCTCTGCCAAACGAGTTAGTGAACTTCATGGTCTCTCGTACGACGTCGTCCATTCAAGGGGATGGGGGGAGGTAACGATCAGGTTCGTACCTGAGTTTGTTGCCAAGACTCAGAACCCTGGAGTGCCGAACCCACGGTTCGACTCTTTCAGGGTCGCGAGTCTTTGTTCTGTAACAAGCGACCCAGACCAGCTGCTACTATGTCCAGTGAGGAGTCTGAGGCGTTACTTGAAGAGAACAGCTGCAGCTCGTCCTCAGGTGCGAGCATTGGTTGTTAGCACAGGCAGGACGAAGAGGAGGGTCACCAAGAACACCATCTCGGCTTTGATTTGAAGGGTTATCCATCACGCCTTGAATCCGGACCCTCCTCCGTCACGTCGCCATAGGGCATACGACGTCAGGGGCATCGCTACGTCCTTGGCCTTCAAGATAAACTTCTCTGTGACGCAGGTACTTCAAGCTGGGGTCTGGAAGCGTCAGACGACCCTCACAGCCCACTACCTGCAGGACGTGACCCACAGGAGCCTCGATACTTTTCCTATCGGCCCTGTGGTGGCTGCACAACAGCTGGTCTAACCTCAGGCTCCTTTATGGACAGGTAGCAGTAGGTTGAGGGCGTTGTTAACCGGTTTTAGTCTGCGTGAATGAAAGAGTATGTCTGGCCCTTACTTCTTTCTTCATCCTCCCCTCTCTTGGGGAAGCAGCATCCTGGTCTCCGCATAGCTGACCTCAACCTCTGCAGGTAAACCATGCCTCCTTGTGCTCCTAGTATTAAGCTTAATATTGTCGTGTCCCCCGTACCCTGACGAGGTGGTATTGGGAACGTCCTATCCTAGATTCCTATCTAAAGGACTCAAGGTCAACTTCATAGGACGAGTCACACTCTTTCCTCCACACACAACTTATGTAGGCCACACGTTCCTTGCGGAGCAAGGAACTTGTGAGGTGCAGGGACTCCTTTTCTCGAGTGCTACTCACTTGGAGTCGGAGTCCCTGGGGAAAGCCAAAGTCAGTAAGGCTGGGGACTTTTCACCCTTCCTAAGGGGTAAATCACCCAATGTAAATAGCGTGGTTTGTATTTCGGTTACGGAACAAATGACAAATTCGGAGATAATTTGTATTTTTCCTAACCATACAAACCTTAGCTATTTACACATATTTCCCTGCCAGCCCTGTCCCCCAAGTCAATTCCTACCTCTAAGTGAAGTGAAGCAAATCCCCGGTGTGTGTGAGGGGGGGGGGGGGTAGCAAGCCACCCCTTCCCCTACCCCTGCTAACTAGCGCGGGTGTAGTTAACCCTCGTTAAAATCTATTGGCTCGTCAATTTCAGCTTCGCCGAAAGTAAACCCAATGTAAATAGCTAAGGTTTGTATGGTTAGGAAAAATACAAATTATCTCCGAATTTATCCTTTTTCTTCTTTTTTGCCTTTTTTTGATTTTTTTTTTTTTACTGTACTTTACATTTTGTGTTTTATAAATTTAATCATTTTCTTCATCACTTCTACTTTTCTGTGTTTTGGATCACTTTGAGCTTCCTTTTTAATAACTTTCCAAGGGAGCTTGTTTCTGGCTGCTTCTTAAAACGTTCTGGAAATAACTCGGGCAAACGTCCTTTATATATGCAAGAGAACGACCTGTGTAAACTTTTTCTAGGTGTGTCTTTTCTACAAAAGCTGCCATTTTATGATAGCAAGCTTAGCCTCATTAATTTCTGCTGTTTATCATAGGGTCATCCTCCTCCTTGTCGCCGTTAGAGAACATTTCCTGAACAACGTTCACTTGCATGGCCTCCAACTCCTTTAGGTCGTTTGTCGTGAGCTCCTCTTGGTGCTCCTCAATAAGCTCATTAATGTCGTCTTCATCGAATTCTAGACCTAAGGTTTTCCCTTGTCTAAGGATCTCGGCAACCTCAGGTTGAGCAACAGGTTCATGATCATCAACTTTTACGGCTTCGACCTCAGCTAGGCTTACGTGGAGATGGTATCAGGCCACAGCTTCGTCCACGAAGAGTTCAAAGTACGCTTTGAAACCTCCTGCCAAGTTAGATTGACGAGTCTGAGGCATATCACATTTTAATGCTCGTTCCAAAATTCATGCAGGGTGATGTTTGTGCTTTCAGTGATTTTGAAACATCTCTTTAAGAGATGTTTTGTATAGAGCTTCATGAAGTTGGAAATCACTTGCTAGCCCATGGGCTGGAGGAGAGGGGTATTGTTAGGTGGAATATAGAGAACCTTGATTAACGAATAATCTACAGTACTAGTATATCTCCCTCTAGGTCTGGAAGGTGAGCAGGGTCATTGTCCAAGACATGCAGTGCATTCCAGTGAGAGGGTCTTCTCTTGCAAATATATTTTCAGTCTGGCCAAAACAAAGTTGTTCCGTAACCGAAATGCAAACCACGCTATTTACATTGGGTTTACCTTTTAGCGTAGCTGAAATGAAGAGCCAATAGTTTTTAATGAGGGTTAATTACCCCCGCGCTAGTTAGAGGGGGTAGGGGAAGGGATAGCTTGCTACCCCTCCCCCCCAACACACCGGTGATTTGCTTCACTTCACTTTTGGCTCCGGCGATGAACAGACGTGTCTGTCCATCGTCCTCGTTGAGAGCCTTTAATCTTTTTCTGCTTTCTCTTTCAGTTTGTGTGTGTGTGTTAGAAGTTGACCACCTTTATGATTACTATGCGTACGTGCCCTGGAATTGCTGGCTGCCCTTGTGGTACTTTTATGTCGGCCGTGGACACTGATCCTCACACCCTTTGCCCGCAGTGTCGAGGCCGACAGTGTGACCAGGAAAATAAGTGTAGTGAGTGCTGGGAGTGGTCTGCCTCCCAGTGGGAGAGGTTTGGCCGCCGGCGTAAGAAGAAGTCCAAGAGAGACCGTTCTCCTTCCGGGGTTGCCGTGAAGGAGGAAGGTTCTCGGGACTCTTCTTTCGCCGCCCAAACCTCCCCTGAAGCTCCCACTCGTTCGGCACCTAAGGAGAATCGGCCGAGTGGGAGCGCAGGCCCTAGTTCTGTTTCCCGACCTTGGGTTGGGGGAGAAGGCGTCGCCTCCCATAGCGGGGCGGTTCCTCCTCCTCCCCCGGGGGAGGTTATTGATGAATCTTTGTCTAACAATGATCTTTTTCAGATTTGGGCTTCCCTGGGGCTTAAGGGCTTGCCCTCCAGGGTTGCCCTGATTGACCTTGTCCAGTTGGGGGCCGCCGTTAAGCAGTCGCCGGTGATAACAGAGGTAGATCCTCTGTCTATCGTCGACGTCGTGGTGGCAGAGGCTTCCGACGGGGCAGGGCAATCCTCTGCAGGTGCAGTTGAGGATGTTGGTGCTGACGGCTCTTCTTCCCCTTCCGTACATCCTTCGAAGGGGGAAGGGAGTCCTACGGGCTCTTCTGCTGTCCAGCTTCCCTCTAAGGGGAGTGCTTTGACTGAGACTCCCCTTCGGAGGACTGATGGTCCTGACGATCTTCCTCATGGCCGCCTTCGCCGTAAGGCTCACCGTCCGCTGTGTCGCAAGGGCCTCCCGTCTCCTTATAAGGGTGCTAAGAGGCACCTTTTTGGATCATCTCCTCCTTCCTCCGAAGAGGACTCTCCTCGCCGTAAACAGCCTGCAGCTCCAGCTTCATTAGACCTCTCTGGGGATCGGTCTCCTACGCCTTCCAGACCTTCAACTTCTGGGGCAGATGTTCAGCAACCTGACCTCGTCACCCGACGGGCAACGGTCCCTTTGGGGCAAAGGGATTCTTCCCTTACGCATGCAGTGTTAGCGCACAGGCGCTCTCCTGCTCGTCAGCGCTCTCCTGTTCATCAGCGATCTCCTGTTCGCCAGCGCTCTCCTGATTATCGCCCCTCTTCTCGCCAGCGCTCTCCTGAGGACATCCTTCAACCTGTTGTTCCTGAAGAGCGCCCAGCGCGCCAGCATTCCCCTGCTCACCCTTCTGCAGTGTTAGCGCCCAGGCGCTCTCCTGCTCGTCAGCGCTCTCCTGCTCGTCAGCGCTCTCCTGCTCGTCAGCGCTCTCCTGCTCGTCAGCGCTCTTCTGACCGTCAGCGCTCTCCTGTTCGTCAGCGCTATTCTGACCGTCAGCGCTCTCCTGTTCGTCAGCGCTCTTCTGAGGACCTTCGCCCTTCTGCTCGCCGTAAACAGCCTGCAGCTCCAGCTTCATTAGACCTCTCTGGGGATCGGTCTCCTTCGCCTTCCAGACCTTCAACTTCTGGGGCAGATGTTCAGCAACCTGACCTCGTCACCCGACGGGCAACGGTCCCTTTGGGGCAAAGGGATTCTTCCCTTACGCGTGCAGTGTTAGCGCACAGGCGCTCTCCTGCTCGTCAGCGCTCTCCTGTTCATCAGCGATCTCCTGTTCGCCAGCGCTCTCCTGATTATCGCCCCTCTTCTCGCCAGCGCTCTCCTGAGGACATCCTTCAACCTGTTGTTCCTGAAGAGCGCCCAGCACGCCAGCATTCCCCTGCTCGCCCTTCTGCAGTGTTAGCGCCCAGGCGCTCTCCTGCTCGTCAGCGCTCTTCTGACCGTCAGCGCTCTTCTGACCGTCAGCGCTCTTCTGACCGTCAGTGCTCTTCTGACCGTCAGCGCTCTCCTGTTCGTCAGCGCTCTTCTGACCGTCAGCGCTCTCCTGTTCGTCAGCGCTCTTCTGACCGTCAGCGCTCTCCTGTTCGTCAGTGCTCTTCTGAGGACCTTCGCCCTTCTGCTCGCCAGCGCTCCCCTGTGGTCTCCGAATATCCTGCAGTTCCTGTTGTGCGCCCTGCGCGCCATCAGTCTCCTGAGCGCCCTCGTGATCCTCAGCTTGTTCCTGCACAATATCGCTCGTGTTCTCCAGCGCGTGTTTCTAAAACACACGTTCGCCCACGTCCTTCCTGTTCCTGTTCCTGTTCCTGTTCGTGAACGTTCGCCACTGCGCCCCGCGCCAACTGTTCCTTCACAGGATTCCACGCGTCGCCCTCTTGCTCGCCAGCGATCACCAGCTCGCCAGCAATCACAGACGATTCAACAATCGCCTGCTCGTCAGCGTTCTCCTACGCTTCAGCGATCACCTGAACATCGGCGATCTCCAGACCGCCCGCGTGACCTATCGCCTGCGCGCATGCGTTCTCCAACGTGCCGTCGCCCAGAGGATCTGGAAGGACATGGGTCGCCCTCTGTTAGCTCGCCCTCGCGCGGTCGTTCGCCTGCGCGACCTACGCGCTATCGCTCGCCAACGCGTTACCATGCGCCAACGCGCCAACGTGCCATCGCTTGCCTGCGCGCCAGCGTTCACCAGCACACCACCGATCGCCTGGTCGCAATCGCTCTCCCACGCGCTACAGGTCTCCTGACAGCGTTCTCGCTCGACCGCGCGACAACGCGTTCCCTCGCCAACGCATTCGTTCACCGGCTCGCCCACGTGCTCGTTCGCCTGTACGCCCTCGCGCCCACTTGCCTGTGCGCTCGCGCGACTGCTCGCCTGCGCGCCCGTGCGACCGCTCGCCTGCGCGACCGCTCGCCTGCGCGTAACTGTTCGCCTGCGCGCGACCACCGTTCGCGCTGAATTTCACAGCTAGTGACAGCAGCAGGAACGCTTGTCACCAGACCGTGCTCAGGATCGCCTCCACCAAAGCGCAGGACCATTGTGCAGGACAGGGACGACACTTCAGAGGTCAGTGAGTCTTTCTTCCCCCTTTCCTTTTCAGGCAGGTCCAGTGGTGTCCACTCCGAAGGATCGCCCGATCCCTTTCCCTCCAGCGGGGATTTCGGACTCTGTGTCCGTGGAGCGACAGACTTGGTTTGGTCCTCTGATGCGGGCGTTAGTGAGGGTTATGAAGCCAGCACTCGCCGATCAGGGGAACAAACCAACGACTGCCTCACCTCCGCTGAAGAGAAAGAGAGGAGTGGACTTCGTCGTGACTTCCCCCAGGGAGAAGTTGGTTCCTAAGAGGTCTGTCGGGAAGGCCCCATCCCCTTCGCAGGCGTTTTCTCCTTCTCCCGTGGACGAGGCTTTTCCGTCCTTGGGTGAGTCCAGTGAGGCGATAGTCTCCCCCTCGGCACCAAGGGGGGAGCCTTCTCTTCATGGAGGAGAATCGTCTCGCGCGGAAGGGGCTCTCCGAACCTCTTTGTTGGGATCCTGTATCCCTCCCAGGAGAGAACCCAAGGACTCCAAGACCATCCTGAAATCGTCTTCAAGGATTCGCCAGGAACCCGCTGCTCCCCGGGGGAACGTCCACGCTTCGCCCCAGGAAGAGATTCCGGGGACGGGAGACTTAGCTGCCAGCCCGCAAGGAGGAGACCAGCAGGAATCTGAACATGCCTTCTGGCAGGTCCTGAGCCTGATGAGGCAACTCAACGGATTCATGGATCCCGTGATCGCCCCCAGAGAAGGCAAGGACACGGTCCTGGACCAAGTGTTCAATGTTCAGAAGGCCCCTAAGACCAGTGCGGCTCTGCCCTGGTCTCGGGGACTGAAGAGTGCCAGAGCCAGGGCCAATGCCCAGCTCGTGATTCTTGCCTCCTCCAGTCGTTCCTCTGCCGGGAACAAACTCATCCCACCTCCTCGTCTCCAGCAGAGGAGGTATTTTGAGATCTTGGGTGAGTCTAGTCTCGCTCTTCCTCTCCATCACTCCGTAGAAGAGCTGGCTAAGGGAGTTCCCCTCGAGAAGCTCTCCGCCCGGCAGGTGTCGTTCTCGGTGTCAGAGATCCTGAGCCATGAGAAGGTCGCGGAGTGCGCAATGCAGGCCATTTCGTGGCTGGATATATGGCTAGGAACTCTGGGCATCCTATTGCGCTCCGAGGACTTGTCTAAGGAGACCAATAGGAAGGCCCTGGAGACCTTCTTACTCTCGGGCACCCGCTCCATCGAGTTCCTGGCGCACCAGGTTACTACCCTGTGGGCCAACTCGGTGTTGAAGCGGCGCGATGCGCTGACCGAGAGGTTCCACCTGAAGGTCCCCGCCGGGATGTCTGTAGGCTCAGACATGCTTCCCTCCTTGGGGAGAATCTGTTGGAGCCACAGGATATGGAGCGAACGGCTGAGAGGTGGAGGAAATCTAGCACGGACTCCCTCCTCCATAGGGCCCTTACAGCTCGGCCCTATAAGCCTCCAGCTCCGCAGCAACAGCAGCAGCAGCCTCGTAAGGCATCGAAGCAGGCACTGGCAGCTAAGAAAGTGGTGTCTAAGCCCCAGCCCTTTCCAGCCAAGGTCAAGAGGGGCGGTAAGTCCTCCAGGGGAGGCAAGACTCCTTGAGGGAGCGGCCGCGGCCGGAAACCCTAGTAGTGGCAGTCCCCCCGTGTGTCCACCTGTGGGGGGATGTCTTCAACGTTGCGTGTACAGGTGGCAGCTACACTGGGCCGATGCTTGGATGGTTTCAGTGATCGCCAAGGCTATCGCGTCCCGTTCATAACATCTCAACCTCCCCTGACAGCGAATCCAGTGTCGTTGAGCTCCTATGCCACGGGATCGGCAAACGGGCTGGCCCTTCGGGCAGAAGTTGAGACCATGCTCAAGAAGGGTGCTCTCCAGGAGGTTGTCGACGGCTCCCCAGGCTTCTTCAGTCGACTCACTCTTGTAAAGAAGGCATCTGGAGGCTGGAGACCTGTCATCGACCTCTCGGCTCTGAACGGGTTTGTCAAGCAAACTCGGTTCAGCATGGAGACAGCGGACTTGGTCAGACTTGCGGTGAGACCTCTAGACTTCATGTGCACACTGGATCTAAAGGATGCGTACTTCCAGATCCCAATCCATCCGTCTTCCAGGAAGTACTTGAGATTCTGCCTAGACAGCAAGATCTACCAGTTCAAGGTGCTGTGCTTCGGTCTCTCCACAGCTCCTCAGGTGTTCACCAGAGTGTTCACCCTGATTTCATCTTGTGCGCACAGGAACGGCATTCGTCTCCTTTGCTATCTGGACGACTGGCTGATCCTAGCAGACTCGGAGTCGACCCTTCTTCGGCACCGAGACAGGCTTCTAGGTCTTTGCCAGAATCTGGGGATCATGGTAAACCTCGAGAAGTCCTCTCTGCAGCCGTCCCAACGACTGGTTTATCTAGGCATGCTGATAGACACCAATCTTCACAAAGCCTTTCCATCAGACGACAGGATAGCAAGGCTGAGGAGGGTGGCGGAACCCTTCCTCAGGCGAGAACTCCTCCCCGCCCAATCGTGGTTGCGTCTCTTAGGTCACCTGTCCTCCCTGGCTTGTCTGGTTCCAAACAGCCACCTCAGGATGAGATCCCTGCAGTGGCGGCTCAAATCCCGGTGGAATCAAGGATCCGATTCCCCGGACTTCCCGGTCCCGTTAGGATCTTTGGAAAAGGGGGACTTGCGGTGGTGGCTGGTCGACAAGAACCTGCGAAAGGGAGCGAGTCTTCTTGTCATCCCCGGAATTGACACTGTTTTCGGACGCGTCAAAAGAAGGGTGGGGGGCGCACGTTCTGAACCAGAGGACCTCAGGCCTTTGGTCAGAATCAGAAAAGTGCCTGCACATCAACCTGCTAGAATTGAAGGCCGTCTTTCTGGCTCTTCAACAGTTCCAACGGACCCTGGCGGGTCATTCCGTGGTGGTGATTAGCGACAACACCACAGTAGTGGCTTATATCAACAAGCAGGGAGGCACTTTTTCGCAGCAGCTATCCCATCTTGCAGTAGAGATTCTGAGGTGGACCGAAGTCCACTTGATAACACTATCAGCTCGCTTCATTCCTGGTGAGAGGAATGTGCTCGCCGACAGTCTGAGCAGGGCCTCGCAGATAGTGAGTACTGAGTTCTTTGGATCCTCAGATAGCCAACAAAGTCCTGACTTTGTGGGGTTCCCCGACCGTGGACCTGTTCGCGACAGCGTTGAATTTCAAGCTGCCTCTCTACTGCTCCCCAGTCCCGGACCCCAAGGCTCTCTGGCAAGATGCTTTCCAGCAACGGTGGGACAATATCGACGTGTACGCCTTCCCACCGTTCTGTCTGATGAGAAGGGTGCTCAACAGGACCAGACTATCGGTCAACTGTTCGATAACTCTGGTAGCTCCGCTATGGTATCACGCGGAATGGTTCCCGGACCTTCTGCAGCTCCTGACGGAGCTCCCGAGGGAACTTCCTCCACGACACGAGCTTCTCAGACAACCCCACTCCAACGTCCCTCACAAGGCCGTGGCCTCACTTCGGCTTCACGCCTGGAGATTATCCAGCGTCTCCTCACGGAGAGAGGCTTTTCGCAACAGGTTGCGGAGAGAATGTCTCGGCACCTGCGAAGGTCCTCTGAGGGAGTCTACCTGGCGAAGTGGAGAATCTTTTGTGGTTGGTGTCGTGGGAGGGGTATCATACCACTCGATGCCACTATTCCAGCAATAGTGGACTTCCTCGTATATCTGTGGGAGGAAATGCGCCTTTCTGTCTCGGCAGTGAAAGGCTATCGCTCAGCCTTAAGCTTGGCCTTCAGGTTGAAAGGCGTGGACATTTCTTCCTCGCTAGAACTCTCTCTACTCATACGTAGCTATGAGCTTACCTGCCCCCAGTCGGAAGTGAGACCTCCTTGGAACGTGGTTCGGGTCCTCAGGGCTCTTAAGAGACCTCCCTTCAAACCATTACGCCAGGCCTCTGATCGCCACCTGTCTTGGAAGACGGCTTTCCTGCTCGCTTTGGCTTCGGCCAAGCGGGTTAGTGAACTTCATGGTCTCTCGTACGACATCGCCCATTCAAGGGGATGGGGGGAGGTAACGTTCAGGTTCGTCCCTGAGTTTGTGGCCAAGACTCAGAATCCTGGAGTGCCGGATCCTCGGTTCGACTCTTTCAGGATCGCGAGTCTCCGCTCTGTAACAAGCGACCCAGACCAGCTGCTACTATGTCCAGTGAGGTGTCTGATGTACTACTTGAAGAGAACGGCTGCAGTCCATCCTCAAGTGCAAGCATTGTTTGTGAGCACAGGCAGGATGAAGAGGAGGGTCACCAGGAACACCATCTCAGCTTGGATTCGAAGGGTTATCCACCACACCTTGAATCCAGACCCTCCTCCGTCACGTCGCGCTAGGGCACACGATGTCAGGGGTGTTGCTACATCCCAGGCCTTCAAGAGAAACTTCTCTGTGATGCAGGTGCTTCAAGCTGGGGTCTGGAAGCATCAGACGACCTTCACAGCCCACTACCTGCAGGACGTGACCCACAGGAGCCTCAATATGTTTTCTATCGGCCCTGTGGTGGCTGCACAACAGCTGGTCTAACCTCAGGCTCCTTTATGGACAAGTAGCAGTAGGTTGAGGGCGTTGTTACCTGGTTTTAGTCTGCGTGAATGAAAGAGTATGTCTGGCCCTTACTTCTTTCTTCATTCTCCCCTCTCTTGGGGAAGCAGCATCCTGGTCCTCGCATAGCTGACCTCGACCTCTGCAGCTAACCCATGCTTCCTTGTACTCCTAGTATTAAGCTTAATATTTTCGTGTCCCCCATACCCTGACGAGGTGGTATTGGGAACGTCCTATCCTAGATTCCTATCTAAAGGTCTCAAGGTCAACTTCATAGGACGAGTCACACTTTCCTCCACACACAACTTATGTAGGCCACTCGTTCCTGGCGAAGCAAGGAACTTGTGAGCTGCAGGGGCTCCACCCCTACTCACTGAGGGATGGAGTCTTCGGGCAAAGCCGAAGTCAGTAAGGCTGGACACTTTCTACCCTTCCTAAGGGGTCAGTCACCCAATGTAAATAGCGTGGTTTGTATTTCGGTTACGGAACAAATGACAAATTCGGAGATAATTTGTATTTTTCCTTACCATACAAACCTTAGCTATTTACACATATTTGCCCGCCAACCCTGGCCCCCAAGTCAAGTCCTACCTCTAAGTGAAGTGAAGCAAATCACCGGTGTGTGAGGGGGGGGAAGGGTAGCAAGCTATCCCTTCCCCTACCCCCGCTAACTAGCGCGGGGGTAATTAACCCTCGTTAAAAACTATTGGCTCGTCATTTCAGCTACGCTAAAAGGTAAACTCAATGTAAATAGCTAAGGTTTGTATGGTTAGGAAAAATACAAATTATCTCCGAATTTGTCATATTTACCCATCGGGTGAACAAGTCTTGTTACCCAGGCTTTCGCATTAGCTTCCACATCACTGGAAGCTTTTCCTTAGCACTTTGTGGGCCTTGAAGGCTTGAGAAGTCTCCGAGTGATACACGAACAGGGGGTTCACCTTACAATCCCCAGTGGCGTTTGCACAGAATGCAAGGGTAAGACGCGTGTTCTTCATAGGCTTATGCCCAGATAGCTTCTTCTCTTCCTCCTTGATGTACGTCCGATGAGGCCTTTTCTCCTAAAAAAGTCCAGTTTCATCACAATCAAAGACTTGCTGGGGACTGTAGCCTTCCTTGATAGTCAACTCTTTGAACGTCTTAAGAAAGGCTTCGGCTGCTTTCATGTCTAAGCTGGCAGCCTCCCCATACGACAATACTAAATGAATTCCAGTACTTGCAGCAAATGTTTTTAAAACAGTCACACCCTTAAAAGATGTTGCTACTTTGATGGCTTCCTTCTGTTTAAGGGTGATGCCTATCGGTGACGGATTTCTGCTGTACTCCTTAGCGATCACACGTAACCAAATGCCAGCCTCACACTACTTGATTATCTCAAGCTTCGTCTCCATAGAGAGCATCCTCTTCTTTCCCTGCACATCAGCAACATTGATGGGATCCATGGCTAATAATGAACGAGTTGAATAAAGCAAAACGATACAGTACAGTAACTAAAAGCATGAAAGTGAAATCACCAACACGAATTCAATGTGAACGATAGTGCTGCCGAAACGAAATGGTCGACGAACGCCGATGTGTAGATGCATGATGGGATAGATGCTGACCAGTAAGAGAGCAGGATCTCATGGCGGTAACTAGCTTCAGAATAGGGAGATAACCAATTGAAGTGCGGGAGAATGGTGGCAAGCTTACAGTTTGGCGGCATGCGAATTTTAATATTAGTTTCAGCGGCTGGGCAAATCTTGTACTGTACTGCGGTTTGCATCATGAAATTTTTTTTGCAATATAAGTCTGAAAAATCTTCGAATCTCATTTCACTTCATGAAATTTTCGTATGCAGAAAACGGATTTTAAGCAAAGCGAAAAATCTATTTTTGGGTGAGAATGCCATGTCGTCCTGATGGAAGGGTTCCTTTAGGTAGCTTTCTAAGGGATATTTGCTACAGTGATACTCCCAGAGAAATAAACCGAAGGTCTCCAGGATTCTAGCTCCTGGCGCGAGTATCCAGTTAAGGATATTGCAAGGGATCAGGGGAGGTATTTTTTAGATACAACTCATAGCAATCTTCACCCCGAATAGATTTAACTCTTTGATGTAAGGGGTAAGAGTGGCGAAAGAAAGGGGGTGCCGTTCTAGGTACCTGGTGGACCTCCTATCCGTACTACTACCGGCCGCCATTCCTTTATTTGTCTTTAAGCAGGAATAGCCGCAGCTAGAGTAGTTTCGGGTGGGGTCAGCAAAAGGGTGGGTCCACCTGGATGACATGGCATTCTCACCCAAACATAGATTTTTCGCTTTGCTCAAAATTGTTTTTTGGGCTCGGCCATGTCGTCCTAATGGAGGCATGCCAGAGAAATTACTTGAAAGTACTATTACTGTGGGTTTGTGTGTGTGCCTTCTACCTTGAATGGATTCCTTATGTGGTCTCCTAGACTTATATATGAAATTCCAGTTAACTGTCATTTCCAACCAAGTTTGGAACAGGCTTAGTGCTACCTGACTTCGACAATAAGGATTCAAGGTTTGTATTTCTGTAGGAACAAAAGGGAAATTTTTTAGAGGTTACCTTTAATTACCTTGGAAATCTATACGGGTTCAAGTTTTTTCTATCTATAAGGATAAAATAAAACTCTGGCATGCTTTATTTAAAAGCAACTGAGGAGTAAAAAATAAGACGCGGATACCTTTTTTATCTTTATTTTGCAAATAAATTATTAAATGTGGTTGCAACAAAGTAAGAATCTGATCCAGCATTAATTCACATCAGGGTTCATTTATTGACCTGTAAAGGAAGAATATATATATATATATATATATATATATATATATATATATATATATATATATATATATATATATATATATATATATATATATATATATATATATATATATATATATATATATATATATATTATATATATATGTATATATAATTTCATTGCTGGAATAATGCCACTCAATGGAGATGTGAAACCAAATCTGTCTGACTTGCTCACATTTTGGACATGCGTAAACACTGTGATGCAAACGTCCACACGGCACTGGTGTTATTGGTCAGATTATGCACCTGTATAGAACAGTCTGTTAATCACCGTAATGATTTGCACTAGTGGGTACGAATACCCATACACCCGATACACTGTCGAGTCCTAAAACAGTCCACTGTTCATCGCAGCACTAGACAACGGGTTTTATGACACTACCTGCCACCACTACAAAGGGTTTTATTTCATGTACATGCTTTGCATAGTCTGTATAGAAGACCCTGGATGATTTCCACCCAGTATATGAGAGGAGCCTCTTAAAGTCCATGTGTTGAAAGAAATTCAACGAAGAAGCAACTTTCCTTGGATCATGACCTCCGGGTGTGCTGTCAGGATCTGCTCTGCAATTAAAGTAGGTGAGCTTCGCTCTCAGTTGTCTTGGGGATAGGTTTGATCCTGAAGTTTCGCCTCTGAAGAGCTGTCCTCCCTTGAAGTCTGAAGTTCTTCGAAGATAGACCTTAAGACACTCTACTGGGCATAGAGAGACATCTTCCTTCAGTGGATAGATTCTCCAAGGACCCCACCTCTTATTGGGTAGCTGATTCTTGGCAAGAAAGGCAGGATCAGGAAAAAGGTTCAGTTCTCCTGTGTCTAGGAACTGAAAATGGCCTTCGTATCTGGATAAGGCCACTATTTCACTAACTCTAGCCCCTGAGGCTATTACAAACAGAAAGATGACTTTCTGTGTTAGATCCTTTAAAGTACAATCTTCATTGTTGAGGTTCAAAGCATAGTGCAAGACTTTGTCCAAAGACCACGTGATGGACTTTGGAGGGGTTGCTGGCTTGAGTGTAGCGCATGCTTTTGGGATCTTTTTGAAGATTTCACTAGTGAGGTCCACCTCAAAAGCGTACAGAAGTGGTCTATTCAGGGCCGACTTACACGCGGTAATCGTGGTGGAAGCCAGGCCTTGTTCGTGTAGGCATATGAAGAAAGCGAGACAGAAATCTATCGATATTACTATTGGTTTCCTTGTTTTCACAAAGATGATTCATATAGTCTCCTCGTCGAATTTGACTTATACTCTTCAGTGAAGTCAACTTTATCCTTCGAGATTCCAAACTTTTTGTTCGCTGCTAGGGCGAGAAAATCATGAGATGTAGGTTGTTGGTTCTCGAGGATGAAGCGTAGACAGTCAACTTCTGGACCAGTTGGGATAAAACTGGATTCGGCAGTGGAAACAGCTTCAGTTTCAATTCTAGAACTAGAAGGAACCAATTGCTTTTGGGCCATTTGGGGGCCACTACTGCTGTTGTCCCTCTGAAGGATCTTAGCTTGTCAAGGACTTTTAGCAGGAGATTGGTTGGTGGAAACAGGTAAATGCGATTCCACCTGTTCCAGTTGAGGGACATAGAGTCTATCACTTCTGCTTGAGGGTCCGTAGAAGGGGCTACGTAACGAGGTAGTTTTAAATATTAAACTTAGCCGGTGAATATATAATAGCTGACGTCTCCGACGGCTCGACAGATTCCAAAAACTCGCGAGCGATCGCCATGAAGGTTGCGGGTGTGCCCACCAGCGCCGACTATCAGCCAGATACCGCATATACTTGTAAACAGCTCCAGTTCTTCTCTGTCGGTTTCATCGACAAGTCGATTCCACTCGCTTTATGACCTCGAGTTTTCTACCGAATTGGTGAAGTACTTGGTTTTGGTTTTATTGCTTTCGCCGTGTTGGATTATTCAATACTATCTTCAAAAGAAATGCTTTTGAAAGGAGAGTAAAAGTGTTTTGCCCTTGCTTTTTTATCTCTGGTTTTTCCATAGAGTAAAGATGGCCGACCCTTCCCTCAGTGTACGGAAGTGTGTTTTAGGCTTTTAGTAATTATTTTATCACGGTATAAATTATTGTTGATAATTATAGATTTTCCTCTATATATTTTATATCTCACCCGCCTTTATTAGGCCTCTTCGATTAGCTTTCCATTTATACTAAACATCAAGATAAATTTTATGTTTTGTTTATATGCGGCCTTTACCTATTCCTCCCCTAGTCCGAGATGTAGGCGGTCCTAACTTGGAAACCGAAGTTAAACAACATTGAGCCCATTCAACTTTTATTTTCGTTAAGTTTAAATCATTTGCTCTGTAAGAGTTATGAAATGAATATTTTTTAGAAAATATTTTAAGAAAGATATTCTTTGAATAGTCTTCGTGCTGTTTTTTCAAAGATGAACTAACGTTTGGTTTATTTATGCTACGCAGTTTGCGCTCTATCGTTACGATAGAGAAAGAGAGAATCACGGTTTCACTTTGCAGAAAGAGCAAATCGATTTTGACGTTTTGTTCATTCTTCTTTCAAACTGAAGTGTTTTAAATACAAATCTAAAGGAACTTGTTAATTTTCAATTTCTTAGTCCTTTCAGTTTTTTCCTTTGGTCAAATAACCTGTTTATTGACGAAGGGTGAGTGGGCAATTCTCTTGTGTGTGACAAGAGAGAGAGAGAGAGAGAGACGGAGAGAGAGAGAGAAAGAGAGAACGATCCGATCTTTATTCTCGTCCCAAGTAAGGAGTTTGGGAGCGAGTAACGTTGTTCTCGATTCAGTTTTTTACTCTCGTCCCAAGTCTCTGTACGGGGAGAAAGGATAAAACGTTTTTAGTTTTTATTCTCGTCCCAAGGCACTGTACGGTGAGAGATTGAAAACGTAGTCTTTAGTGTACTAGAGTTTAGTCTCCTCCCCAGTCACTGATCCTTTTTAACTTTATATATTTCCGTTTTATTCGATATATATGTATATGTTTTTTTTTTATTTTTGCATGTGTGTTTCATTTTGTACTAATGTGCTTACATTATACGACTCATTTCGCAATTATAACCTTTTGATGTAAGGGAGAATTGCGTGCTTCAGGTAGATATCAGTTTTATTCATGCCTAATGTGAAATTATTGAAAAATACGATATCAGTGAAGTGAGTGCTAGAAAACATGTGCTGTGTTGCGGAGGGTTCGTTTGTTCGTGCTTGTCACTTGCCTAGTCCGATACCTCTTTCAGGCTCCCATGCACCAGGGAGAAGGAATGTCGTAGGACCTAAGGGAGTGAGGAGTGTAAACCAACGAACAGACGTTCCCTCAAAGGTATCAGACGTTGCTCGGCAAGCATGTCCTTGCCATAAGACAGGAGAGACGAAGTTTCTCCTCGTCATCCGAAGACTTTTCGCAAAAGAAACCTTGGCGCAAGGTTTCTAGACCCTTTAAGCGAAAGTCAGTCCCTTCAGGACAGGTCCAGCGTCCTGGCTGTAGCCATGGGGACAGCTCTGACCCTTTGCAGTCGTCGGAAGACGGTTCGCCTATTAAACGCAAGCGTAACACGGGGTCCGAGGGTCGCGGTAAAGGCAATGTTTTGCCAACACAGACGTTACCGTCGTCTCGGCCCGTTCCGACTCCCGTTGATCCTAAATGGGTTGTCCTGCAGGACATGCAGACTAAGCTTACCTCCCTTATGGAGAAGTATGACGTTGAGCAGGTTCACAATGAACCTTCGCTTTCGAGTTGCCGTTACGCTAAACGAGACTCTGGCCGTCAGCCGCCCAAACGAGCATTTACTCGTCCTTTTGACGTTATGAAACGTGATGTCGGTAGTTTGTCACGTCAGTCACGTGACTTGGATCCTCACTCGCTGCAGTCCCGTGTTGACTTTCAGCCGCTGCCGCAGCCTCGTGTTGACGTTCAGCCGCTGCCGCAGTCTCGTGTTGACGTTCAGGACATTCGCCAACCAGCTCAGTTGCCTTGTTTTGACGTTGAGCGTCAAGCACCGCAGTCAAGGGTTGTTTTGACTGCTCAGTCTAGGCAGTCAAGGCAGTCTCGACTTGACGTCGAGCGTCCATCAACTCCTGTTGTTGTTGCTGGTCAGTCCTTTCAGCAGCGACATGACGTCGCTCCCTTGACTGCTACTGCTGCTCCTTTGCGTGTGGACTTTGCCTGTCAAGCATTACCACCGCGGCAGGTCTCTCCTTTTCATGAGACTCGGCAATTGTCGGACGAGGTTCCTTCAGATGAGGAAGTTGCTGATACCCCTCCTACTGATATTCCTTTGGGGACTTTGTCAGACGGAGAGGAGCCTAAAGCTGCTCAGCCCTCTATGGACTTTAAAAAAATCATGCTGATTTTTAAGGATCTTTGTCCGGACCATTTTGTAACTGCTGCTCCTCGTTCGCCTTCGTCAGAGTTTACACTAGGCCTAGCTACTTCGAAGCCGTTGTTTTCTAAGCTAGTGCTCTCTCGCTCTTCTAAGAGAGCTTTACGTTTGCTAGGCGACTGGTTGATCACCAGGAGGAGTTTGGGGAGACAGCCTTTGCTTTCCCTCCTTTTAAACTGGCTTATAGAGCGAGCGTCTGGTATGACACGGGAGAAGTTCTCGGCTTGGGAGTTCCTGCCTCTGCCCAGGGAGACTTCTCAAGCCTCATAGACTCTCCCCGTCGCCTTGCCATGAGACGCTCCAAGATTTTATGGTCGGCTTCAGAGCTAGACCATCTCCTGTTAGGAGTTTTTCGAGCGTTTGAAGTTTTGCTGTACAATTATGTCATGCATGAACAAGGCTATCAGGGATGGCTCCAATGATCTGGCAGCCACGTTCACTGCAGGAGTACCTAAGATGTAAGTGTGCTCAATGTGTTCATTGTCAAGACAAACCACGATGAAGACTACCAAATCTGTCTTGGCAGCATTAAGGGAAGGCGACTGAATGGTCTCTCTCGACCTTCAGGATGCATACTTCCACATCCCGATTCATCCAAACTTTCAACAACATCTGAGGTTTGTGGACGGGAAAGTAATGTACCAATGTCGAGCACTGTACTTCGACCTCATTCCTGCTCCTCTTGTTTTTACAAGGCCCTTGCAAAATGTAGCAAGCTTTCTACATTTTTTGAGGATTCAGAGCCTCCCTTTATTTTGACGACTGGCTAATCAGGGAGTCGTCATTATATCGCTGTCTGGAGAGCCTCTAATGGACATTAGACCTAACCAAGGAGCTAGGTCTCATAGTGAACGTAGAGAAGTCGTAACTTACAGTACTCCATCCCAGACTATTCTTTATTTGGGAATGGAGATACAGTGTCTGATTTTTCGGGCCTTTTCGTCTCCCGCAAGAATGGAACAAGCTCTGTTAAAAGTCCTTCACTTGCAAGAGAAAAACAGTTGCTCTGTAAGAGTTTGAACTAGCCTCGTGGGAACTCTTTCATCGCTGGAGTAGTTTATCTCTCTGGGGAGACTCAACCTATGTCCTCTCCAATTTCACCTAAACCATTGGAGCAAGGAGAAGGGCTTAGGGAGTATCTCTTTCCCAATCTCCAACTCAGTCTAGACATGTCTGACTTGGTGGGACAGCAACATCAGACTTCGAGAAGGTCTTTCTCTTGCGATCAAGAACCCAAACCATGTGTTGTTTTCAGATGCATCGGATTTGGGTTAGGGAGCTCCACTGGACAGTCTGGAATGCTCGGGTCTTTGATCCACGGATCAGAAGGAACTCCATTTAAGGCAAGTAACATCTCTCCTTTGGCGAGATTTGTGCAAGGAAAATGAATGTCTTGGCGGACGGCCTCAGCAGAAGAGGACAAGTCATCTCCGTGGAGTGGACGTTGCATAGACTGTGTGCGAGAAGCTATGGATGACATGGAGTCAACCCACCATAGATCTTTTTGCGACTTCTCTGACAAAGAGGCTCTCGACTTACTGCTTTCCAGTTCCAGATCCAGAGGCAGCCCACATAGAAGCTTTCCTGCTGGACTAGTCTCACCTGGACGTTTATGCCTTTCCACCTTTCAAGATCCTAAACAAGGTGCTGCAGAAGTTCACCTCTCACGAAGGGACCAGGTTGACATTGGTTGCTCCACTCTTGCCCGCGAGAGAGTGGTTCACAGAGGTACTTCAATGGCTGGTAGACGTTCCAAGGAGTCTACCTTTAAGGATGGATCTCTTACGGCAGCCACGTAAGGAGTCTTCATCAAAGCCTCCCCGCGCTTCGTCTGACTGCCTTCAGACTATCGAAAGACTCTCAAGAGCTAGAGGAATTTCGAAGGGGGCAGCCAGAACGATTGCGAGAGCTAGGAGAGCATCTACCATCAAGGTCTATCAGTCGAAGTGGAAAGTCTTTAGAGACTGGTGCAAGTCATCATCCATTTCCTCTTCCAGTACCTCTGTAGCCCAAATTGCAGACTTTCTCCTACATCTGAGAAATGTTCGCTCCCTCTCAGCGCCCACTATTAAGGGCTACAGGAGCATGTTGGCGTCTGTGTTCAGACATAGAGGCTTAGATCTGTCCAATAATAAAGATCTCCAAGATCTCCTTAAGTCCTTCGAGACCTCTAAGGAGCGTCGTATGGCAACTCCTGGATGGAACTTAGACGTGGTCCTAAGGTTCCTAATGTCCGACAGGTTTGAGCCATTACATTCAGCCTCCCTGAAGGATCTCACCCTCAAGACGCTTTTCTTAGTGTGCTTGGCTTCGGCTAAAAGGGTCAGTGAGATCCATGCCTTTAGTAAAAACATCGGCTTTTCTACAGATAAAGCCACATGTTCGCTTCAGCTTGGTTTCTTGGCCAAAAATGAACTGCCTTCTCGTCCTTGGCCTAAATCTTTTGATATACCTTGCCTATCAGAGATCGTAGGCAACGAGCTTGAAAGAGTACTGTGCCCAGTTAGAGCTCTTAAGTTTTATTTAGCTCGTACCAGATCCTTACGAGGTGGATCTGAGGCCTTATGGTGCTCAGTTAAGAAGCCCTCATTGCCTATGTCTAAAAATGCTTTATCGTATTTTATTAGATTTTTAATCCGAGAGGCTCATTCTCACTTAAGTGAAAAAGATCGTTGCTTGCTTAAGGTCAAGACGCACGAAGTAAGAGCGATAGCAACTTCCGTGGCCTTTAAGCAAAACAGATCTCTGCGAAGTATTATGGACGCGACCTTTTGGAGGAGCAAGTCGGTGTTCGCTTCATTTTACTTAAAAGACGTCCAGACTCTTTATGAGGACTGCTACACACTGGGTCCATTCGTTGCAGCGAGTGCAGTAGTGGGTGAGGGTTCTACCACTACATTCCCTTAATTCCAATATCCTTTTAATCTTCTCTTGAAATGTTTTTAATCTTGTTTTGGGTTGTACGGAAGGCTAAGAAGCCTTTCGCATCCTTTTTGATTTGGCGGGTGGTCAAATGTCACTTCTTGAGAGCGCCCAGATTAAGGGTTTTGATGAGGTCCTGTTGTATGGGTTGTCGCCCTGGATATAACAGCTCCTGGGAGTCTTTCAGCATCCTGAGAGGATGGCTGGGCTTCGTGAGGAAAGCGGACTAACAAGGCAGGGTAATTGTCAGAGTCAGCTTCCTTACCAGGTACCTATATTTATTTGGGTTTTGTTATGATATAACTGTCAAAAACTCTAAGCATATACGCCTTTATTGTATTAATACTGGTCTCTACCCACCACCATGGGTGTGAATCAGCTATTATATATTCACCGGCTAAGTTTAATATTTAAAAATGATATTTTGATTATAAAATAAATTTTTGAATATACTTACCCGGTGAATATATAAATTAAAGGCCCTCCCTTCCTCCCCGATAGAGACCTAGGGGACTGAGAAGAACTGGAGCTGTTTACAAGTATATGCGGTATCTGGCTGATAGTCGGCGCTGGTGGGCACACCCGCAACCTTCATGGCGATCGCTCGCGAGTTTTTGGAATCTGTCGAGCCGTCGGAGACGTCAGCTATTATATATTCACCGGGTAAGTATATTCAAAAATTTATTTTATAATCAAAATATCATTTTCTTGAAGTCACTCGTTGCGAAGAGGTCGATCTGCAGTTCTGGGACTTTTTCTGAGATGAAGGAGAATGAATCTGCATCTAGGATCATTCTGTCTCTATCGACTTTCGCCTGGATAGAGCATCCGCCGTCACGTTGCGGAACCCTTGTTGGTGAACTGCTGATAAGTGCCATCCCTTCTTCCTTGCCAGGTAGAAGATTGCTAATATCACATGGTTGATGTGAGGTGATCTAGAGCCTTGTCTATTTAGACATTTTACTATCACTTCCTTGTCCAGGACCAATCATATGTGGTTTGCTCTGCGAGGGGATAGTTTCTTCGTCAGGAAAACTGCCATAGCTTCCAAGATGTTGATGTGAAAGGTTTTGAACTGGTGCGACCAATTCCCCTGCACTTTTCTCTCGTGAAAATGGCCTCCCCATCCTTCTAAGGAGGCGTCTGTGTGTATCACCACTGATGGTTGTGGTGGCTGCAGGGGAATTGTCCATGCTAGGCTCTTGGCTGTTGACCACAGCCTTAACAGCGTGCGCAATCGGGTCGGGGTCAACCTTAGTTGATCTCTTCGAGTGTTTAATGCGTATCTTATCCAGACTCCTGACGCATCTTTTAGACGTGCTTTTAGCACCAGGTCTGTCACTGCTGCAAACTGGAGAGAGCCCAATACTCTTTCCTGTCGGCGTCTTGCAATCCTCTTGTGATGGATTAGTCTCTTGACAGCTCCTGCTATCTCTTTCCTCTTCTTGGAAGGAATGGAGAGGTGGTGTGACTTTAAGTTCCATTGGATTCCTAACCATTGGAACTTTTGGGCTGGAGAAAGGTGAGACTTGAGATTGATCTTGAAGCCCAGGTGTTCCAGGAAGTGGATCACTTTTTTGGCTGCTTGCAGACAAGTAGTCTTGGATGCTGCCCACACCAGCCAATCGTCTAGATATGTTACCACTTGAACTCCTTTGGAGCATAGCTGCTGGACGATTGTGTCTGCTAGTTTCGTTAATATCCTTGGGGTTGTGTTCAGTCCGAAGGGCATTGCTCTGAAGAGGAATTTCTTCTTCTGTAGCTTGAATCCTAGGTAGGAGGAGAAGGGGCTGCTGACTGGCAGATGCCAGCAGGCATCTGCCAGGTCTATTGAGACTGTATGGTTTGGGTAGAAGGGTCCGTATGTGTTGCAAAGTAAGCATTCTGAACTTGTTGTTCTTGATGAACTTTTTGAGTTGAGACAAGTCTAGAATGACTCTGAGTTTGTCCTAGTCTTTCTTGGGAACACAAACAGCCTTCCCTGGAATTTGATGGACTTCGTTTTCCTTATTACCTTTTTGTTCAAGAGTTCTGAGGTATATTCTTTTAACAAAGGGGTGGAGTGTTGGAAAAATTCTGGAAAACAGGGTGGAGGTCTGTTCCATCTCCACCCGAGTCCATTCATGATTAGGCTGTGGGCCCAGGGATCGAAGGTCCAGCAATCCCGAAAGTGGTATAATCTGCCCCCTACCTGGAACCCCTGGGGGATCCTGAGGACTTGTTTCTGTGATCATGTCCTCCTCTGCCCCATGAGGGGTTTCCAGAGGAACCTATTCTTGGATCTTTTCCTTTGTAAGGACGAAAAGTGGTCGACTGTCTCTCAAAACCAGGATTAAATGCTGGTGACTGGGCTAACAGCTGTTGAGGGACCATCTGAAAGGTGGTTTGAGGCTGTGCTACCAGTTGAGGCAAAGGGGCCACGGTCACGGCCAGAAGTTGCTCAGGTTTACGTGGTCTCCTTACCTTTTTCTTCTTAGGCTGGGGACCTCCGTCTGAGGAAGATTTCCTCTTTGATGTCATGCCACACTTTTGGAGAAGGTTCCTATTCTCCGTGGCTGCTCTGGCTATGACTTCTCGGGCCACTCTGTTTGTGAAAAGGTCCTTTCCCTAGATGCACGATGAAATCGTCTTCCTGGGTTCGTGTTTCACTGTTGCTGAGGCAAGCACATGCTCTCTGCAGGTCCTCCTTGACCTGATGAAAGCATGTAAGTCCTTCACAAGGGTACCCATGTGAGACTTAGCCAGGAAAACATACATTTCTGGGGCTTTATGCAGGCCTGTACATATTTCCAGGCAGTTCTAATGATAAAGGGATGCTGCAAATCTCTCTTTCGTCTCCTGTTCCCTCCTCAGAAGATGGTCTGGCAAGTTCAGGAGGTTCTCATTGAACTGCTGGCCTGCTATCTCTGGATCTAATTTTGAGACGGAGAAGGTAAGATGGACGTCTTTCCACTTCTCCTCGCAGGTAGGCATTGCTAGAGAGAATGGTTTGCATTCCTCTAGAGTTGGGATGCTCCTTCCTCAGTGCTGAGACTTTGGAGTTGGTGTATCCGGCTCCTTTCAAGGACTTTACAAGGATGGCTTGTGCCTTGTCATGTTCGAAGACAATGACTTCCTTCAGTACCGTATCCTCACGGGATGCAAGTTCATCCCGCAGTCTCACGTAATAGTCTGGGTAGGCTGAAAAGCTGGGCCAGAACTCAAGATCTTCAAACAGTTTGGTCCCCAACTTCTCTGAGACAAATAGCTTCCCATTCATCATGGGCATGTGCTCTGCGTACCTCCAGGGGCTGGTTTCGGAGCAGTGAGGGAGATATGTTACTCTAAGGGGCTTAGTAGAGCCCCTGGAAGTTCCAGGGCGGTCCATTTCCTGTATCTGTCTCTTGTTCTGTTGGATGGACTGCTTCATCGCCTCCTGTTCCTTCCGGAACGATTCCAACATCTGCTGGATTGACGTGATTATCGCTTCACTCTTGTCGACCTGTGTGGTTGGTTGAGGAGTTGGGGTTGAAGAGGTTGACGGCATAGGCTGTTATGCCGTGACGGTGAACTGAGGGTCCCCAGTTACCGTTGAAACGGATCCTTCTTCCTCCGTCCGTGGTTGATTCACGTCTTCTTCAGGGCCTTCTTGCAGTAGGTCCTGTTCTGTGTCGGTGGACACTCCTGACATCCTTTCTTGGTGGATGTCCATGCCTTCTAGTGCCTTGTGGATGTCCGTGTTGATCTTCAGCTGTATGAGAGGAGGCTGGACCTGTTCCTGGGGCACTACCGCGTTTGCTAGCGCCTTGGGGAACAGAAGGCTCCTTAGGGATTCATTAGGTAGGTAAGGTCTCAGAGAGTTCTTTTGGAACCCTCTTACCCACTTACGAAAGGGTTTCCCTTGCTGCGTCCCTAGTCTCCACGGTGACTGGGATGGCTTCTCTAAAGCCGTTGGTCAGCAGGGTTGAGCAGGTGGAGCAACCCTTTGGGTCCCAATACTTTAGGGATCCGGGCACGGTACAGTAGGGGCATGAGTCCTGCACATCGTATGCCCACAAAAGGTTGCAGAACATAGCTGCACACTTCACCATTGGCTCCTCTAAAGGAAATGGTTTCAATGAGTATACAGTTTTTTATATCATTGGTATAAATGCATACATTTTATTAACAATAGTAATCACTATTGTAAATAATAGCTTAGGATAGTAAGCTGGAAAGGAAATAGGAAAGACACATATCTGTGTTTCCTCTCCCAGGCAATTGCCGAGACCTCTGACAATAATAATATTTAGATTCCCTTTTAGGGAGAATACAGGATGGAAGAAACTCAAGTACTTATAGTTAGGGTTAGTAAGTGTTTATACTAACTTTATCCACCTGTAGTATATCAATATTGATTGGTGAGTTATTAGGGTCCCGATGAACAAAGAAATCATCTGGGTGTTGTGGGTTTACTCAACCTCAACATTATATTGCAGTCCCAACAATAGACTGTGATAGGCAACACAGATTATGTTAGAAAATAAATGTACTACTGTATTTTTTGTATACTGTAGTTCAGCTGGTGCACTATCGGGGTTAGGTTAGTATCTGGTGGCACTAATTGATAGAAAGAGAGAAAGCATTAGGGAAGGAGAGTTTCCTATTTCTGGGTCGACCTGTGACGGCCGGCGAAAAAGTCCTTCTTTGTACTTTTTCTGATATAAATCTTCCAAATATACCAGAGAAAATTAAAAGCATGGAATGCAGAGGTTACAACCCTCGCGCGAGCACCTTGTTGGTGTCGTATATCTAACAAGGGCGTTTGTAAAACACTATTCACAGGCTGTCTTCCATTTAGATAATCCCTTCATCAAAGGGGGAGGGCCGTGACAGGCCCTAGAGAATACAGTTGGGTTACCCTACCGACACCTACCACTCGCGCTCACCAGGTCATCCTTCTGTTTTGGACTTGCCCGCTAAGTTGATAAGTGTTTTGCCCAGTGTTTTTCGAAGTGATTGTCGTTAATTCAACATGACTGACGTTGATACTTCACCCTTACCAATGTTAAGTACCATAGTTTGTTTTGGCAGCTTTTGACAGTACCGGGCATTTGTTCTGTTTCCAATATGGTGGTTTTTAGTTTTGGAAGCGATTGTCCTGCCGAGGTATCGGCAGCCATTTTGGGTTATGTTCGCTTCGGTAAATATTCTAGTTAATTTTGCCCATCTGGTACTCTTGTCATCTAGGTTATATCACTTACGTTTTATGGCCTTTTAGTGTTATCATTAATTTTTACTATGGTATTTATTTGCTTGCAAGTCCAATTTGGACCTACGAAGAATAGCGATTTAAAGAATAGCGAATTAAAGTTTAGCGATTTAGTCTGTTAGTTTGTACTCGCCTCAGAGGCTTCGATTTAGACTATATCCTTGTTTATTTGTTACGTTGTCGTTATTCTTCGTTCTTGGTTATTACAATTACTAAGAAAAGCAATCAATTTTATTAATGTTCTTGTTTTATTGTGTGATGTTAGTTTTTTATTATGTAACCTTGAGAGCGAAAACAGAGACTGCTCGTTCCCTGTTCTACAGATATGAGTTATCCCTTCTCTCGTTTTCTTTGTTAGCTCGAGTAAGAGAGGTGAATTTCCCGTTCTCCGTTTTTATACGATCACGATTTATTCAGGCCTCCTCTTAGTATCAGAGTTGATGATAGTACGTTTAATATTATAAACGTTTTTATTGATGTGGTTACTGTTAATATAGCTAACACTATTAATAGGTACGTTAGTGTATGAGTCATTAATTGGGGTCGTTTTATACCGACACCCTTAGCTCCGCCTTGAGTTATGCTCCGCTATATGGATACTCATTGGGTGAGAACTAGTTAACGTTCAGGAGCAGATTTTTGGAGTGCAACGGTGAAATCCGGCACTCGGACTCCGGCTGAAGCCTTTTACACACGAACCTTTGTCATGTTTGATCATAATTACACCGTTACGGCCGGCTTCACGGGAGATAACACAATCATTCATTGAGGTTAATGTTATCGTACCGGGAACGGTCACGATATCACGGTGACGGGCCTTTGCTACCGGATCTCCGGTACAAACAGAGATCAAGCAGACGGCCAGAACCGGAGTTAACAATGTGATACCGATGAAGACTTCACAGTTTCATTATTACGGTCGCTTTTTCATCGAATCTCCGGCTTCACTGGAGATAACACAAACATTCAGTATTAGAGAATGTTATCGTACCGCTGAGGATCACGTTTTCACGATGACGGACCTTTGTCACTAGTTCTCCGTTACAAACGGAGATCAATCAGACGATCAGAATCAGGGTATGAACCCCTTTTTCATAAATAATCACAATATCGTTATTACGATCCTTTTCATCGAATCTCCGGCTTAACCGGATATCGTACAGGCGATCAGCATTGAGGTTAATATTAGTTTTCCTCTGGTGTTCACGTTGTCACTATGACGGACCTTTGTACCGGGGATTGTTACCGGAGCTCCGGTACAGACAGAGATCACTCAGACCACGGGTGGCCAATCTCTTGTTTTTGCTGTAAAGGAAAGGATTTAACATGAATACAAAGTAAACTGTACTTACTTTAATGACACTTTGAATTTGCGTTGGTAATATTCATTAGTTATTCTTGAAAGTCCAAATAAAAATATATGAACATAACTATGCCTATATTTATGCATATATTTAATTCTAACTATGTATAAATATGGATAAATATCCATACAACATCGTGTTCAAATAGAAATAAATTGATTATGCCTATATTTATGCATTTTCAATTCTAACTATGCCTAAATATGAATAAATATCCATACAACATAGTGTTCAAATAGAAATAAATTGATTGTGCCTATATTTGTGCATATTCAATTCTAACTATACCTAAATATGAATAAATATTCATACAACATCGTGTTCAAATAGAAATAAATTGATTATGCCTATATTTATGCATATTCAATTCTAACTATGCCTAAATATGAATAAATATCCATACAACATAGTGTTCAAATAGAAATAAGTTTCCACTCAGTACTGGGAACCAAACGTTGGCCCCTTCTAATGAAGGGCCGGGTCGAGACTAACCATGCCATGAGAGGCTATCTATTGTTCCTTGAAACTCTGGTCAGTGAACAGATGAATCAATAGAATACTAATAGCCAGTAAATAATGTTAGACCCGGTTCTGAACGTCTGAGTCAGGGGTGGCCAACCTGTGGCGGATGCGCCAACAGTGTCACATTTCATGAATACAAGTGTCGAACTATACCCCAAAAGATAGTACATTAAATGATTTTTCTTTAAAATTGATTTTTATGAGTTATACAGCTGATCCCAGCCTGTGAATAGGATCACTAACCAAAGTTCAAGGAACATCCAGACTTATGTCCCCTTTCTTTTACAGAAGGTTCGCCTACATGGTTCCCCTCAGGATGATGATGAATCTCTCTGGCCTGCAAGAGAGGCTCTCCGCCCTTGGTTATCAAGGTTGGGAAGAAATACTCCATCTAGAGGTCCCTATCTCCTCAGAGTGTCCTCTCTAAGGTTGGACGACGACCCCATGGACGGGCAGGTAGGTGGGGATGAATTTTGAGCCTTCAGCTTTGCAATTACCTACGTCACCGACCTAGGACCCTTAATGGATCCTGATGTTCATGTTACCCTGCATAAACCGTGACTGCTAAAAGCAACACATTCTAGGGAAAACCAAGGGGCTATGACGGAGCTCAAAAGTATGGTAGTGAGTCGGATCCGTTCAGGAACTCAGAAGTTTCCCCCTACAGCCCCAGGCATATCGAAGTAACCTCCTTCGATAAAAACAACGCATAGAGATTTGCCTTACATGTTCCATATATAGATGGTACCATAAATCTGGATGGCATAGACGTCCTCCCTCTGGGGGACCTAGAATTTACTCCCAGGTACTAGAATTCCCGTTCAACGGATTCGTTCGATTGAAAGAGATTGCCTTGGTTAGGTTAGACAAGGTACCGAAGGTAACAGTATTATTTCCTAAAGGGCAGGCCCGATCTGTCTGGACCAGGATGTTGTCAGTCTGGGGGGTACGATAATTCCAAGATCTGCCCTTCCAATTCGACCTACACGTTTGATGGTCTGATCGGGTTAGTTGTGGGAAATACGTTCTGTCTGAGGCCTCTATCAGACAGGAATCGATAGTCGGTTACCCACTCGTCATCACAGCCTCCCTCTGATTCGACGTCTATGCATCCAAATCCCCCTCATCAGGTGGTCTACCTCACTGATTCACCAGGTACACAGCCCAACCCCGTTGGGATGTTTTACCTGCATACAGCCCTAGATCCGAACCCTCAGGCTCCTCTCGTGGACAACAGAGAGGAAGCTACAGGAGTAGAAGACAGTCTCGCCATCGAGACGGACCTAGAAAAAAGGGGGCTCGGAGAAGGAAAGTACCTAGATTCACCCCCTCACAACGCGGTGGTCCCGGTAGGGGGTAGACTTTACCACTTTTGAGACCATTGGACCTTCGGTCTGTGGGCTCATAGCATAATCTCTAAAGGTTTGAGGTGAAAATGGCCACAAGGTCCTCCTCCTCCACCAGTGACCCTCTCCCAGAAATCCACTCCCATCCTGGAAGAGTACACCACAGGGTTACTCAAGAAGAAGCAATCAAACGGGATCGATCACTGAAGTTCCAAAGCCACCTGTTCACAACTCCGAAGAAAGGCTTGGCGGCATTGAGAGTGGACCTGGACTTGTCAAGCTAAACTCTTACATTCTCTGCGACAAGTTCCGGATGTTGACTATCTCTCAGGTACGGACCTTACTTCCCCGTAGGACCGTCACCACCTCTGTCGATCTTACCGACGACTATTATCTTGCGCCTTTAGCTCGAAACTTCTCTTCTTATCTGGGTTTCCGCCTAAGCAGGAAAGCCTTTGTGTTCAAGACATGCCCTTTGGCCTCAACATTGATCCCAGGATATTCACGAAACTGGGAGAGAGAGTGTTAGAACAACTCAGGAACCAAGAGATACAGATCATTGTTTATCTGGCCGGTTGGCTCATTTGGGCCCGGCCGGTCATAGAAGGCAACAGAGCTACGAAGGAATTATTTCAATTTCTCGACAACCTGTGATTTCGGGTCAATCTCCAAAAAATCTCGCCTGCAACCATCAGTCCGCTTAGAATGGTTAGCCATTCAGTGGGACCTTTCGAAGCACACGTTGTCTCTCCCTTCCAAAAGGTAAGAGGAATAGTTTCCAAGATCAAAAAATTTTCTCAAACACAAACAGGTGTCCGAAGAGCCTTAGAAAGTATCCTCGGACTTTTCCAATTCACTTCAGTAACAGATCTAATAAAAGCCAAACTCAAAGACATCAATCGAGTTTGGAGAAAGAGAGCTACAGTACCTATAAGAGACATGGTCTCGAAGATCCCCTCTGTCTTGAAAATGAGACTACGCCCATGGTCCGAACCGAAGGACCTCTTCAAATCGGTTCCTCTACAATTCCCACCTCCACAAGTGACATTCCATACAGCCGCGTCTCTAAGTGGATGGGGGGGATTACTCCGAACATCAGATGTTTCAGGTTCTTGGTCACTCTCCATGAATCAGTCCCATATCATTGTTCTCAAAGCCATGGCAGTGTTCTTGACCCTGAAGAGAGACTCTCCTCCGAGGTCGACCCACATCAGAGTAGTGTCAGACAGCACAGACGCAGTACACTACGTCAACAGGGGAGGATCCAAGTCACCCAACCTGAATCAGATCCTGGTCACTATCTTCGCCTGGGCAACAGAAGAGAACTGGTTCCTGTCAGCACCTCACCTAGCGGGAGGCCAGAATGTGAGAGCGGACTCACTATCCAGGACGGATCCACTGGAGTTAGAATGGTCTCTAGACATAATTTCATTCCGGTGGATACTCAGGCTCGTTCCAGGCCTCCAGGTAGATCTATTCGCAACTCAGATGAATCACTAACTTCCTTGTTATGTGACCCCAACCCTGGACCCTCGGGCTTATGCCATGGACGCATTACCCCGGGATTGGAACCATTAGAAGAAGATTTCCCTATCTCCCCCAGGGAATCTTCTAAAAACTTTTACACAAACTACGCTCCTTCCGGGGCGCAGTGGCTTTAGTACCACCTCACTGGCCAAGAACAGTTGGTTTCCTCTCCTCCTCGAGTTGAAACTCAGTCCCATCCGGATCCCGTTCCTCAAACTGACCCGAGTATCCAAACTCACTGTGTCAGATTACTCAAGGATAGCCAAAACTCTAACTTTGTGGACTACAGGAAGTTGGCAGCTCGTAGAGATGCGAACATTGAACCGGAAACGATCTCTTCATCGAATGGGACAAAAAGGGACTCGACAATTCGCCAATATGATTCGGCCGTTAACAACTAGTAGGTCCCCTAAGAGTGCAGACCATACTCGTATGTCCCCGCATTTAGCCATCTCTTTCTTGAGGTTCCTATTTGACAAAGGCCTAACAGTTAGCACTTTAACCACCATCAAGTCAGCTTTGAAGAAGATCTACCTTGTTGGGTTCAACATTAACCTAGCTGATTCCTATTTCTCATCAACCCCAAAAACATGTGCTAGGCTTCGACCTTCGGTTCGGCCACAAAAGGACTCTTGGTCTCTGAACGGTGTTCTCAAACTTGCGTTGGACACGGACAATGAATCCTGCTCTTATATCACTCTTCTTAGGAAGACTTTATTTCTAACGGCTATGGCCTCAGGTGATGGAACATCAGAACTAGCAGCTCTCACGAAACCCGGAAAACATAGATTTCCTCCCTTCAGCCGAAGTACTCCTTTTCCAGACAAAGCTTCCCTAGCTAAAAAATGAGGATCCGCAAAATAGGTGCTCCTCTCGGAAGATTATTCTTCATCCCCAGGATTTTTCTCCGTGTACAGTCACACTCTCAAGCCCCTTTTTAGCTAGAACTGCCACCCGCTCGTCTGGCCCCTTGGTTATCAGGGAACAAGGAGGTACTATTTCCATTCACGGTATCAGGCAACAAATCCTCTACTTCATTAAACATACTAATCCGGAATCATTTCCCCAGGCTCATGATATACGGACAGTAGATGCCTCCAACAATGACTTCCAGAACAGGGACTTTGATGATTTTAAAAAATATACGGGTTGGAAATCCCCTATGGTTGTCAAACGCCAATATCTAAAGATCTTACAGGCCCTTAAATACCCGACGATGGCAGAGGGGAGCCTTATCTCTCCCCATTAATCTCCTCTTCTTCCTTTCTTCCATCTCTTCTCTTCTCCCTCCTACCCGCCACTCACACCACGTCGCCGCTCTCCTTGGTAGTTCGTTAGCCCTATGATATTTGCCATGTTTAATTCCTATGGTTTAACTGTTATTGTAGTTACCGTTCCTTTAATGTTTAGATATACTTAGACATGTAAGGTTTGATGCCTTTTGCGATTCGACACTCAGTTGGTTCCTTGTCGTCATTATTATTTAACCTTACGTTCCCTATGTCATTTGGCTGGTTGGTAATTGGACGATTACTTTATTATATCATAGTATTGTCGTACATGGTGATTGTATTCTCCTCATTATGTTATTAATTTATTGGGCTTGGAAGGCATTCTCTGGTACTTTTTCGCCGGCCGTCACAGGTCGACCCAGAAAAGGGATTTTGACGAAGGAAAAATCTATTTCTGGGGAGAGACCTGTGACGCCCGGCGAAACCCTTCCCGATTATTTTTGTACGGACCCACCCTTTTCCTTGCCAAGCCATATGTTCTTGCAGAAGGATGACCTGGTGAGCGCGAGTGGTAGGTGTCGGTAGGGTAACCCAACTGTATTCTCTAGGGCCTGTCACGGCCCTCCCCCTTTGATGAAGGGATTATCTAAATGGAAGACAGCCTGTGAATAGTGTTTTACAAACGCCCTTGTTAGATATACGACACCAACAAGGTGCTCGCGCGAGGGTTGTAACCTCTGCATTCCATGCTTTTAATTTTCTCTGGTATATTTGGAAGATTTATATCAGAAAAAGTACAAAGAAGGACTTTTTCGCCGGCCGTCACAGGTCTCTCCCCAGAAATAGATTTTTCCTTCGTCAAAATCCCTTTATTATGGTTTAGCACAACAATTGGAAGTGTAGGAGGACTATCAGGCTGCCTACAGTCTCCTTGCCAGAATGAGAGTTCTAATGGAAGGGGTAAGAATCCATCTGATTCTAGCTTCCATCCATCCACAAAAAGCCTGCCGCCAGCTGTACAGCTGACGGCAATAATTGTGGATGGCAGACCAAGAGAGGGCTGAAAACTTCTCAAAACTATGTTGGATTTCCCACCAGCAGCCATCAGGGCCGGCTCAATCTTCTCCCTGTGAAGGAAGGACATAAGGGGCACGGTGGCTGAGGCGGCTGAACTAACTGCCGCAGGTAGAGTCCCGGCCGGCAACGCAGACAACCTGGTAAGCTGGGATGACTGTCAGAATACCGGTGAAAGAATGTTGTGACGGCTATGCCGACACTAAACGGCAGAAGGGGGAAGGGAAAGGGTTTTATAGATCACTGGGAAGAGAGGTGGCGGCAGGTATGCCACCTACCTTCGACAGTGGACTGGGGAAGCACGGCTTCCTGTGCCGACTATGCTGTCGGCGGCAGAGGAAACAGGATTTCTTTGCTGACGACATCGTCGGCGGCAAGACAAGGGCACCCTGAGTTAATTACTATCTAATCTAAAGCCGGAGTTCTACTCGACGGCAAGGAAGAAAGACAGTGGTTTCCGCCTGTAATGGCGTCGGTACTCAGGGAGGGAGGAAGGGTTTAGCCTCTTTTCTCTAAAAGAGAATGTATATCGAACCTTATCCATAAATTCTAGAGGATGTAAGTCCCCATCCAAATTAACAAGGAACGATAGGGTGGGGCTAAACGTGGGGAATTACCTTACTAACATATATATGAGCGAGGCTAGCCTAGCTCTGGTAGGAACCACGGCCATGGTTGGTACCGGCGGGCCCCCCGCCGTATACGAAAAGTTAAGTTACATAATCGGAAGAGGAATAATAATATTTATTTTTAAACACATGACTTAGCCGGTGGATATATATATAGCTTAAGTCCCTGACGTCACGGTAGAAATTCAAAACTCGCGGCAATCTCAGATTGGGTAGCTAGGTGTACTACTAGCGCCACCACTCGCCAGATAACTGTAACCATTCCATGAATCCTCAGATCTTCCCTGCTGCTATTGCTGGCGACATCATTGGAATATTAGCTCGTTGTAACCTGGATTTTTGCTGTATATTTGGTGATGTACAAATTTTGGGTATTGGCTTTCGCTTGATTGGATTTTGATTACGGATTCTCTTGAATCTTTTTTTATTTGGATTAACTTTGACCTTTGCTCATTTTTTATCTCTGTCTTAAAATTTTCCAAAATGGCTGGCCCTTCCCTAGTTTATAGAAAGTGTATGAAAGGCTGTAAAACCCGCCTTCCTAAAGCCTCTATCGATTCCCACTCCATTTGTACTAAATGTCGAGGTAAAGTTTTTCAATTAATGAATCGATGTGATGAATGCCTTTTATTGTCTGAGAGTGAGTGGCTGGATTTCGACCGCTATACTCGTAAGTTAGAGAGAGATAGTGTTAGATGCAGTTCTTTTCGATCTAGAGAATTATCCTCTTCCCATGTCACTGAACCTATTCCTTCCCCCCTGTAGTGGTAGTTCATGATCCCCCTACTGTTACCACTGAGCCTACACTTAAGGATAGGATGATCGCGATTCAAGTCCTTGGTGTTAGGGTTGAGTCGCTTGCTACGGAGAGGAATCAACTTATGTCCGATGTTAATCAGCTTAAAAGTGCCAGTGATAGTGCCAAAAGTGTGGTTAATGTGTTCAGTGTAGTGGAGGGTGCGTCTGCTCAAACCTGTTGTTCACCTAGCCTTAGACCTCTTCCAAGCTCCCCAACCCCTGGGAGAAGGAATGTCGATCGGCGAAAGGTATACGAGAGGCGTAGCCGCTTGAGCAGACGTCCTCTTGAGCGTACCTGATGACGTTTCACGGGACGCTCGCCCTCACCATGGGAAAGGTGAGGTTAAGAGTACCTCATCGTCGGATCATGCAGTGGTCAGCAAGCAGTCGAATCATGACTGGCGTCAAGTTTCTAGACCTCTCAAGAGGAAAATGGTTACAGTGGATCAGCGTCGCGTTTTATTACCTCAAGCACCTGGCTGTAGTCATTGGGACAGCCCAGAGCCTTTTCCTTCTTCTGAAGAAGGTTCTCCTGCCAAACATCCTGTTAGAACGTCTGGCTCTGTTGAGCGTCCAGCCCAGCTTGTTACTGAACAAGTTCCTGAATCTGTTATTCCGTCTGTTCATGCTCCGCAGCTACCGTCTGTCTGGGTGGCGTCTTCTGGGCGATCGTCGCGTGACGCGAGCGATGAAGAAGACAATTTTGTTGCTGACGTTCATGCTCCAACTTTACCGCAAGTTGATCCTAAGTTGTCTTTGTTACAGGATATGCAGCTTAAGCTTTCCTCGTTTATGCAGTCGTTTCACTCTACTGATAAAGGAGTAACTCAACAAGTTCCCGAACGTCAGGAAGCTTCGCAGCTTGGACGTCGTAAATCTGATAAGCTTAACCTCGAGCGTCAAGCTTCCAGGCGTGAAGCTGAGCTTCAAGCGAACGTAGAAGCGTGTGAAGGCGTTTGCCATGCTACTAAACGTGACGCTGAACGACAGGTTAAGCGTGACACCGAACGCCAAGTTAAATGTGACATCGAGCGCCAATCACGTGGCGCCGCACGTCAAGTTAGATGTGATGCCGAACGTCAAGTTGATCGTGACGCCAAGTGTCAAGTTGATGCCTAATGTCAAGCTGTCGAACGTGACGCCAAGCGTCAAGATCGCGCAGTCAAAAGTCAGGCCCGCAAAGACATCGCTACTTCAGTTGGAGTCTTGTCGGAGGAAGAGGTTGATGACCACCTTTCCTCGGCTGACCTTTTGGAAGATTTCTCGTAGGGAGAAGAGCCTAAGACCACACAGCATTCTTTGGATCTTAGGAAAATCATGAAAGTGTTTATAGAAGTTTTCCTAATCACTTCGTTCCTGTTGCTCCACGCTCCCCCCCCCTTCGGAGTTTACCCTGGGGTCCTCAGCTCGGGCGCCTGTTTTCACTAAGATGGTTCTTTCCAGATCTTTGAAAAGAGCCTTAAGACTGCTGAGAGACTGGCTGCAGTCCAAGAAAGATCTTAGCAAGTCTTATTTCTTTTACCCCCCAGCTAGACTAGCTTCCAGGTCAAGCGTGTGGTACGAGATAGGAGAAGTTCTTGGCTTGGGAGTTCCGGCCTCTGCCCAGGGAGACTTCTCAAGCCTTGTAGACTCTTCTTGTCGGTTGGCCATGTGACGGACTAAGATTTAGACGGACTAAGATTTACTGGACGACTTCTGAACTCGACCATCTTCTCAAAGGCGTCATCAGAGCATTCGAGGTGTTCAACTTCCTCGATTGGACTCTGGGAGCCTTGGGGAAGAAATTTTCGACTTTTAAGAATTCAGACACAGACAGTATTATTCAGATAATGTCGTGTATTGACAAAGCTGTTAGAGATGGCTCCAATGAATTAGCAGTTCTGTTTACGGCTGCAGTTCTTAAGAAAAGAGCACAGATGTGTTCTTTCCTTTCCTTGGGTGTCACCCTTTGTCAGAAGTCTGAATTGCTGTTTGTGCCTCTGTCTCCATCTCTGTTTCCAAAGGAACTTGTGAAAGAGGTTGCTTCTTCTTTAACTCAGAAGGCCACCCATGATTTGGTCGCCAAGACAGCACGGAAAGTTCTTCCGACTTCTTTTACTAGCCATAAACCTAAAGTAGAAATGCCTTTGCCTCAGTTTACACAGCCCTTATGATGTAGACCCCTTCAGTAGGGGTAACTCCAGACCCGACGGAAGAAAAGCAAAAAGGAGGGGATCTAGAGCTGGACGAAGCAGAGTCTGACTGCTTTCGCCTTCAGACAGCAGTAGGGGCCAGACTGAACAACTTCTGGCAGGCCTGGGAGAAAAGGGGAGGAGACCCTTGGTCTGTTCTTTTGCTGAAGGAGGGCTACAAGATCCCTTTCATAAAGAAACCCCACTAGTTCAAGATCCAGTAGATCTCTCCCCCAGATACATAAAGGACTCAAAAAGAGACAAGCATTAGTGCTACAAGTGTCCCTCTTGTTGGAAAAAGGAGCAATAGAGAGGGTACAGGACCTATAGTCACCAGGATTTTACAACCACCTATTCCTGGTCCCCAAAAACTCGGGGGGAAGCAGACCAGTCCTGGATGTAAGTGCCCTCAACGCTTTTATTCAGAAAACAAAGTTCTCGATGGAGACTTCGAAAACTGTGCTAGCAGAAGTAGGAAAGGGCGACTGGATGGTCTCGTTATACCTCCAGGATGCCTATTTTCATATCCCCATACATCCGAGTTTCAAACGTTACCTGAGGTTCGTTTATGGGAAGGAAGTCCTCCAGTTTCGAGCCCTGTGTTTCGGTCTCGGCACCGCTCCTTTCATTTTTATGAAGCTGATGCTAAATGTGGTAAGCATCCTGCATTCAACAGTATTAGAGCCTTCCTGTACTTGGATGACTGGTTACTCAGAGCGTCTTCCTTCAATCGCTGTCTGGAGGATCAAAGGAACTGGGTCTTCTTGTCAACAGAGAGAAGTCCCAACTGATCCCATCCCAGAAGATTCTTTATTTAGGGATGGAGATTCACAGTGTAGCCTTTCGGGCTTTTCCGTCTCCCACAAGGATAGAACAAGTCCTCCTAAAGCTTTGTCTCTTCCTAGATAAAAGAAAATGTTCGGTAAGACAGTGGATGAGTCTGCTGGGAACACTTTCCTCTCTGGAGCAGTTTGTCTCCCTAGGAAGACTAAATCTCCGCCCTCTTCAATTTCACCTCAATTACCATTGGGACAAGGAGAAGGGTTTAGAGATGGAAAGTATTCCACTTCCAGAGTCTGTAAAAAGTTGCCTCCGTTGGTGGAACGACCCAATCAAACTTCAGGAGGGTCTCTCGCTAGACCAAGGAGCCCAGACCTTGTGTTGTGTTCCGATGCCTCGGACTTCGGGGTGGGGAGCAACACTGGGCAAGTTAGAGAGCTCGGGTCTGTGGACGAAAGATCAAGAGAGCCTTCACATCAACCAGAAGGAGCTGTTAGCAGTCCTGTTGGCCCTTCAAGGTTTCGAAAGTTCGGTTCTAAACAAGGTGGTGCAGGTAAACGCCGATAACACCACAGCTTTGGCATACGTCTCCAAGCAAGACGAAACACACTCGAAGTCCCTTTACGAGACTGCAAGGGAGCTTCTAGTTTGGGCAAAGAGAAGGAATGTAACCGTACTCACAAGGTTCATCCAAGGAGAGAGTAACGTGATGTCAGACAGCCTCAGCAGGAGAAACCAGGTTATTCCCACGGAATAAGGAAGTTTGCAAGAAACTATGGCGGATTTGGGGTCGTCCGTCCATAGACCTTTTCGCAAACTCGAAAACGAAGAGGCTAAAGACCTACTGCTCCCCAGTGCCAGATCTAGAAGCATTCCACATCGACGCTTTCCTGCTGGACTGGTCTCATCTGGACTTGTACGCGTTCCCTCCATTCAAAGAACTGTACAAAGTATTACAAAAGTTTGCCTCTCACAAGGGAACCAGATTGACTCTAGTAGCTCCCCTCTGGCCCCCGAGAGAATGGTTCACAGAGGTACTTCATTGGATGGTGGACATACCAAGAAGTCTACCAATACGAGTAGATCTACTCAGACAACCGCACTTGGAAAGGTTCCATCAAAACCTACCAGCTCTACGTCTGACTGCATTCAGACTATCGAAAAACTCGCAAGAGCTAGAGGCTTTTCGAAGGAGGCAGCTAAAGCTATCGCTAGAGCAAGGAGGACCTCCACTATCAAGGTCTACTTGTCCAAATGGGAGGTTTTTCGAGATTGGTGCAGAGCTAACTCGGTATCCTCTTCCACTACCCCTCTGATCCAAATTGCTGACTTCTTGTTAGACCTTAGGAGAAAACAGCGGCCGTCTTCAGGCACAGGAACTTGGACCTCTCTAGCAACAAAGACCTTCAAGACCTTCTCAAATCATTTGAGACTTCTAAGGAGAGTCAACTTGATTCACCAGCCTGGAATCTGGATGTTTCAGGAGTGATAGGTTTGAGCCCTTACACTCAGCTTCATTTAAAGACCTCACTTTAAAAACTCTTTTCTTAGTTTAGCGACAGCTAAAAGAGTCAGTGAAGTTCATGCCTTTAGCAAGACTATTGGCTTCAGGAATAGCAAAGCTATCTGCTCCTTACAACTTGGTTTCCTGGCCAAGAACGAACATCCATCTCATCCATGGCCGAAGTCTTTTGAGATTCCTAACCTTTCCGATGTGGTTGGTGATGAAATGGAGAAGGTCCTGTGCCCTGTAAGAGCACTTAAGTTCTATCTAAACAGAACTAAAGGATTACAAGGCAAGTCAGAAGCTCTATGGTGTTCAGTCAAGAAACCATCCTTACTAATGTCAAAGAATGCCCTGTCATATTTTATCAGGCTCTTGATAAGAGAGGCTCACGCTCACTGCGGTGAGGCAGACCTCAAGCTTCTGAAAGTGAAGACACATGAAGTCAGAGCTGTGGCAACTTCTTTAGCTTTCAAGCAGAATTGATCTTTACAGAGCATTATGGACACAACCTTTTGGAGGAGTAAATCTGTGTTCCCCTCACATTATTTAAAACGTGTCCAGACTCTTTACGAGGACTGCTACACTTTGGAACCATTCGTAGCAGCGAGTGCAGTAGTGGGTGAAAGCTCTACCACTACATTCCCCTAATCTTAATACCTTTTTTCTTCTCTTGGAACTATTTATTTCATGGTTGTTTGTGAAGATTGGTCGACAGTCTTCTACAATCATTGATTTTAGCAGGTGGTCAAACTTGTTCCTGAGAGTGCCCAGAACAAGGGTATTGGTTGAGATCCTGTCATAGTGAGGTAATTACACCGTTTTGACAGCTCCTAGAGGTCTTTCAGCCCCCTGAGAGGATCGCTGGATCTCATAAGGATAGCGGACTAATGAGGCAGAGAATCATAAAAGTCAGCTTCCTTATCAGGTATGAACCCTTAAGCTTGTTTTTTAAAAACTCACGAGTAATATTCCAACAATGTTGGCTATCTCTGACCCTCCACCAAGGGTGTCAGTCAGCTATATATCCACCGGCTAAGTCAGATGTTTAAAAATGATATACCGGTATTCATAATAAAATAAATTTTTGAACATACATACCCGGTGGATATACATAATTAAACTCCCTCCCTTCCTCCCCTCTAGAGACCTATTGGCATGGAAGAAATGAGGATTAATGGAATGGTTACAGTTATCTGGCGAGTGGTGGCGCTACTAGTACACCTAGCTACCCAATCTGCGATTGCTGCGAGTTTTGAATTTCTGCCGTGACGTCAGGGACTTAAGCTATATATATATCCACCGGGTAAGTATGTTCAAAAATTTATTTTATTATTAAAATATCATGTACAGTATGCACAATCTTCACTTGTATAATTTGACTAACTAGCTAATATAGCTAATTACCGGGAAATGTCGCCCTACTAACTAAATAAAATGTAATGATAATCGGCGACAGCGGTTGTAAAATGGCTGCCTTCGGTCATGGCAACACTCAACCAAACACACTTAAATTATTGGAATTTAACTGTGAGAAGGGAACCTAAAATTATACACAGGAAAGAATTAATACTCACCTTTCCAAAGGATGAAGATGCTGGAGAATGCATGATTAGTATACCCATAAGTCTCTGGACACATTCTTCTTGGGACCTGTCTTAGCAGCTCAATGGGCTGTGTAGCAAGCTTAGCTCCTTCATGGGACAAGAAGCATCTCATTTGAGATGGCAGTTTCGACGTAAGTAGTACTGTCAGGACAGTCCCCTTTTCCCATTCCTCTTCCCATCTCATGGGGTACTAACATCCGGGGTGTTATGGATTTGGAAGTGGATGAGTAATGCAGGTAAGCTACTCAATAGAGCAACTTTTCTTTACATTGATTTGTATTGAAGTGTCTCCCCCATCCTGCTTACGAGAGGAGGGATGGAGGAACATATGCATTCCAATCAATCTTATAAATGCGATGCAGGGAGACAATCCGTTAGGAGTAGGATTCACCCAGAACTGTCCACTTTCCCTAGTGGAGGCCTAGCATAGCACCTCTGACATGTCTATGGTCAAATAGTTAGGAGGTTGAACAGGAATCCTGACTTTTGCTCCTCTTAAGGGCAAAAGTACATTGACATTTCCCAGGTAAAAAAACCTGCCAGTTTGGTTGTATAGGGACTTCCACATCTCAGAATAGGTTTCAAATAAAGGTTGAAGGCTCTTTTGTTCATATACATAATACAAATCATTGACCTCTAATGGGAGTATGACTACACCGAACGTGGAACTGGCCGTTAAACATCATTGATCACCAAGTGACGGGGAAGCTCCACCCACCTGACAGGTAGAGCAATCTCACTTTTGACTTTGGCTGCCAACGAGTATTGTAATGTACTGACATACTTTCTGATGTCTACATCTATCTGTTTTAATCTTTTGCCTTTTTCCAGTGTGAAATGGATCCATGCAGTTGTGTTTGAGGGTTTTTGGAAGCAAAAATATACAGTGATTCCTGTTAATTGAATTTGTGCTAGTTTCCTGATTACCTGCAGATATCCGACATTCTTATTCCTGTCGGGTGGCATGTCTGTTGCTGTCCTATCCCTCGTGTGTATGTCCAACATCGTTGATGATTACTTTAGGGAGAGTGTCATCTTCTGCTACACGACTATGAAGACTAACTAATAGGTCTCGTCTCCCCACTGCATCTATGCTGAATTGTCTTCTCTAAGATGAATATGTAAAAGACTTCTTCTTTAGTCCTGAAGTCTGATCAATAGGAATTACCTTCAAGTAACTTCTACCAGCTCTCGCCCTATGGGAAAAGTAATGGGAGTCTCAGGAACCCCCCGTTTGTGTGCTGAGAGTTGTTCCTTAGTGATAGAAAACATGACAGACATCTTTGGGAGTACATGATATTGGGTAAAGTTGTTTACACCCTAAACATTTGCTTGGTCGTGTGCAAGGAGTAAGCGAGTTCCAATAGTTCTCCCAGTGAAGGAAGAAATATCGGTCCTAACAACTCTCATACAGACAGCATGTCAGTAGAGAAGATGGACACCATCTTTTATTTTTCCCCGCTTCTTGAATGTTCTCTCTCTCTCAAGAATAAGTTAGTCAAGATAATAAAAACTCTCTAAATGTTTAAACTAATTTGCTCTATCCAAAAGCAAATGGAGTCTCATTGGATGAATTAAAAAGTCTGAGACATCCAAAATCCTTGTAACTCTCTATAGAGTGAAAGAGAGAGAGGTGATACATAATGTACCAAAACACAAACCCTTGTTCTTTACGTTTGAGATATGATTCAGTGCAAGCTAGTTTAGCCATTAAAACTTTAAAGTGAAGGGTAAATAACGCTCCAGTAGTTACTGGGAGTAGTGGTGAGTAGCCCAGCCCACCCACTCTCACACTCACCCCACAACTGAGCTAATTTTTTATTTGGCTACAGTTGAGTGATGAACACGTCTCTCTCTCTCTCTCTCTCTCACTCCTGGAATTCCCTATGTTATTGGCTGTACATTAATAAAAAATTTTTTATTTATTTTCAATTATGATTGTGGTTTGAGAACTGTAAACCAAGTGGGTTTATCCTGGTGTATCAGGCTGCTCTTGCAGTACCTTTATGTTAGTTAAGGAGACAGATCCTCTCTGGCTTTGCCCTTCATGCAGATGATACTCCTATACGGAGTCATCTCCTTACACCAAGAGCATCGGGAGTGGCCATCCTCCCTGTGGGAGCGGTACAATAGACGCAGGAAGAAGGCTAAAAGGAATTCTTTGAATTCGAGGATGAACTCGAAGGCGAAGAAGTCCCAGCTTTATTCTCCCTTAGCTAGTACTCTTCCCTCTGCCTCTACCCATTTGACTTTTTCTAGAGATTAATTGGGTACAAGGGATGACCAACTGACCCTCTTACAACCTTCTGATAAGGAAGACCCCATTACTTCCCTTAATGAAGCAGAGACAGCGTTCCCTCAAAGGGAATCTTCTTCGCTTGACACCTTGCATCAATTGGGGCCTTCCTTAGTGCTTTTGGGTTCCTCCACAAAGGAAAGGCTTCTGGGAGTGTTGAAGGTATGGGCACAGCAGGAGCTCACATCTGTTTCCGTAGAGATTGGACTTGGCTCTTTCCCACCCCAACCTGATTGAAGGGAGTCCCCTCCAACCGGTTTCATGCGTGTGGGAGAAGCTTCTCCGTAGTTCCTCTTCCTTCTGAGGTTCTGCATTCTGATACTTTTCTGAATGTGCAAACCCTCGAGGTGAGCACGCATAGTGAGTTCGTTCAGCCAGAGGATTCTCGCATTCCTCAACTTGACAAGCTTACCAATCCTTCGTGGCATTACGGTGGACACTCTCGCAGATGTCAGAAGTGTCCTCGCATGAGTGTGCATAATTCGTCACCACCACACACAAATTCTCCAGAGCTATGTTCATCAGGGCTTTCAGGTGATCACACCTGATGGCTTCCCTGAGCCAAAGGCGTTTGCCACCCTGCCCTTACGGCATCACGATTCTCGTGCACGTGCAGCTCTTTGGACTAGCACCTCAGGTGAATACTCCCACGGGAGATCTGTCAGATTGGTTAGTGTGTTGCAACATCTACAAGCACTTTCCTCCAAACCAATCATGCCTTGTTCTGTTGGACCCCTTGGACTTTATAGTATTCTGCTTTTCCCACTTCGGTTGTAACTTAGCTAGTATTAGTAATATCATGATTGGTGTGCATAAAAAGATTATGCATGAGTAATTACCACAACCACACCTCAACTGCTGAATAGCGGGTTAAATATTTCATTAGATTAATTTAAGGTGGTTAGGTCATGTTGTAAGAATCAGTGATTGCTTAGTGGGAAGTTTGTAGCCTATACTTTAGCAGGCTGGGACTTAGGAGGAGTCACGTTTTTCATGAAAAGGATGAAAATTTATCAACATAATGAGTCAAACATAACTCCTACAGAGATGGCCTGAATAAATTCTGGAGAGATAAATTATAATATACTAGCGTACGCGACCCGTCAAAAATGACAACTAAATATTTACAAAGATTAATGATAAAAAATAGTTATAAATCAAAACATATGATAAATAGATTTTATAATTTTATCTGTAATACCTGTGTTACTTCAAAAGATGAATATCTTAACTCCTCCCCCTTAAAAAATACTCGATCATAAAATGTCAGTTAACCTTTCTGACCAAGACCTAAAGCTTTGTGTTTTAAAGATACTACATTCACAAAATATATATATATATATATATATATATATATATATATATATATATATATATATTACGCTTTGTGTTTTAAAGATACTACATTCACAAAATATATGTTGGATATTTAAAAGTGTCACAATCATTGTAGGAGTTTCAGTGTTCACGTTGTATTCTCAAAAGCTTATTCTGTGCGACAAGTTATTCATTTCGACCTGTCATTTATTTTCTTGTTTCTACGAATTTACGCTTATTACTACACAAGGGACTGTGGTGGCCTATTGGAAACATCCCTGCCTGATGATCTGCTGGACTGTGGTTGGAGATCCATTCAAGTCTGATAGTTTCTTGAAGTATCTGCAACCTCACCATCCTTTTGAGCTAAGGATCGTGGGTTTTGGGGAAGCCTCTATGTCTACCTGTTGAGTCATCGGCACCCATTACCTGGCCCTCCCTAATCCGAGCTTGGGTAGAGAGGGGTCTTTGGTGATGATCATATGTATTATTATTATTATTATTATTATTATTATTATTATTATTATTATTATTATTATTATTATTATTATTATTATTATTATTATTAGGTAAGCTACAACTCAAGTTGTAAAAGCAAGATGCTATAAGCTATATGGTCAATCCGCTTAGCATTGTCACTGTCCCTTGTATCTACCATTCATGAGTGGCCTTTAATTAAAGCGCAAGGCGGCGTACGTCGGAGTCTTGACTATTGTTATCTGTGAGATACAAAATCGTAAACAAACAATCAATCGACATTCTTTCCTCCTTCGTCTGTGACTGGCCTCTTCAAGTGACGTTTCAGGCTTGATTGAGGGAGTGTCACTTCGGCGCCAACAAGAGGCTGACTGACTATAGGACCTTATTAGAGGTTGATGCTTGCAAGATCTCTCGTGTGCTTTTCATTTGTCTCCTTTCCTTTAGACCTGCCATCTACAGCCGATGCTTTACACCCGTAGATTTTAGGTACATTATTGTAAATGTTAGTTTGTTGCCATTTTTTTTCAGATTTTCGGGATATGTTGAGGATCAATTCATCATATTTAAGTTAATACAATTTTTTTTCAAAGATATCTCCGGTATTATGGAGGTTTAATTCATGATAGTTATGTTAATACACAATTTTTCGAGAGAGAGAGAGAGAGAGAGAGAGAGAGAGAGAGAGAGAGAGAGAGAGAGAGAGAGAGATTTATAATGGTGGAACGTTCACCTTGTAATGTGAATGTTGGAATATTGAGTAAGACGAATAACAGATTGATGAGAGGTGAATACTTTTGGACGAGACAAGGAATGGTGTTTGGGAATGAAGTGGTTATGAAACCCTTGCACGTGAACTTTGAAACAAAGACAATATTATTTCATGTGGCTTACATGCACCAAGAGAAGTAATATGATGGAATCAATCAAGATAATGCTAGTTTTAAGTGATTGACATACAATTATGGAGGTTCAATTCGTCATATTTATGTAAATACACACTTATTTTCCCCCAAAGATTTTCGTGTTATATAAAGGTTTAATTCATCATATTTATGTTAATACATTGACGGAATTCAATCTTGAAACTCCTCAAATTATGAGCACCAGTATTTTATCTTTAGTTAAATTTTCACCGAAAAGCTTTTGATCCAAACACGAGAAATAAATGAAAATTCGAACCTGTGACAAATGTAAGAACTTGTGTCATTTATACGAACTGATCATATTTGTCGAATTCTGCCTCGCGTGAAGATTGGTATAGGATGAAACCGAGTTTGTCCACCAGGGTTCAGCTGAATCACCACAAACAGCTATTCCTGTTTAGTTAACTAATATATATATATATATATATACTGTATATATATATATATATATATCTATATATATACAGTGTATATATATATATATATTTATATATATATATATTTATATATATATATATATATGTACAGTATATATATATATATGTGTGTGTGTGTATATATATATATATGTACAGTATATATGTATATATATATATATGTGTGTGTGTATATATATATATATATATATGTACAGTATATATATATATATATATATACAGTATATATATATATGTATATATATATATATAGTATATATATATACAGTATATATATATATATATAGTATATATATACAGTATATATATATATATATATATATTTATATATATATATATATATGCATATGAAAACTGTGTAATTACTTCAAGTATGGGTATTAAAGTTTGCCTCTCTGTCAGTCTGTGTCAGTATTACTGACTTAGGTTTCGGTATGATGTAACCTTGCTTTTGGTATTTTGGATGATTTACACAACTTTCATTATCCTACTTCATTCTGAGTGTGAACACTTGAACCTGGTGTAAAGGGTTTGCGTATCCCCATGATCATCAAGGCTCTACTAGTCGGGGCCACCAACACTAGGTTGGTTTGCTGTAAGCGATCAGATTAAAGCCTCCGCCATCAATAATCCACAGTGGCCAGCGTGGTGATGAAAAATTACCAAACCCCAGATATGACTAAGGACACATCTGAGGACTCTGTCATACAGTGGACTGGAGACGGCTGCATTTTTCTTGTAACTGTGTACACAAATATTAATTTATGATTCATTATGTTATTTTTATTCATTCTTATCGACTAAAATTATTAAGCCTTCGGTGGGGCTGATTGGAATTCTAATTATCATCAATCATTCAGTTCAGGAAATAAAGATATAATTGTCATCTTACAATTAGGAATCGTTAATCTAATTAGGATTGCGTGGCTCATTCCTTATGTTGTTGGGCTTTGGAATTATGTCTCCCCTTCTTCACTTAAAAATAATGATGTTAATCATATTTAACTAATTAATCAAATTTATTTTCTTTAATTATGTCAACTTTCAACATCTGTCCGCATAAGAAAGTCGAATTAAAGAATTTATAGTTTGTTTAGACTTAAATTAAGGCCAATTGCTGTTGATTCTGACGTATTCGTTATTGATTGATTGCTTTATTCATTGATGTTATGGTCGAGTTAATGTTGATTTCCGTTTTTAAAAGGAACATTACTGAAATGCTTAATTTCCATGCAGCGTTCTCCCGTCTACATCAAGTGAAAATTAGCATTTAACCTTCGAGGTGTTCAAAATAGGCTACGCGATTGAGAGCTCAATGTCCATCGAGCAAATGTCTCGGGAGACTCATAGAATTATTTGAAAAACATATAAAAAATCTTCCCATGGTATGAGAATCTTCTCCTTTCTCCCCTTGGTTATCTCTACATTAAAGGGTCGGTTGCCTGATGCTCTCTCTCCAATGCCTTCTATCAAAGGCATCCTCTGCCACCAAACCTCTTCGCTTCATGTTACTTCACCTTATCTCACCATCTATTTCTCAGCCTCCCTCTCGATCTTTTTCCCCAACAGGTTCCTCTCAAGGCCTCCTCTCTCCCTCTCCACCATCCCTCCTCAACCTCTGCCCACATGCGGTATTTATGAGAATGTGAACTGGAAAAATTTACTCTGCTATAGAATTAATCGTTTCGTAAGAACCATGATCCGAGTAATATGAAATGAATAGCTGTTATGAGCTCATACTAAGCTTGAAAAGCTAATGTTGTTGAGTGAAATGACGTTTTATTCGATCTTTTCAAACCTGGGAGGGCTCCGAAATCATTTCTTTCTGAACTCGAGGCTAGTCCTTTAATGGAGATTAAGTAAAACCCTCTAGCTGTATCCACTTTATTCCTCTTCTTCAAAGTACTAAATGAACATTCTTAAGCTGAATTTAAGGATTGAGCCCCTGTGTCATTTGTTAAATAATTAATATATAATGTATTAACTTTCTTGCCTAATGTTTTAGAACCCGAATGTAACCTTTCCTGTAGGGAAAATATCACTTTTGGTTTCGTTAAGTCCTTTCGTCATAGCCTGAAAGATGAGCAAGTATTCTCTTCGTGTGGAGTTTGTAAACATGGACACAATAACAATAATAAATGCAGCCGCTTTTAGTTCACTGCTGGACAAAGGCATCACACATGTCCTTAGTCAAGCCTGGGGTTTGGCCAGTTTTCATCACCACGCTGGCCACTGCAGACTGGTGACGGTATGAGAGTAGTCTGATCGCTCACAGCAAAGCAGCCTAGTATGGGTGTCCCTGACTAATACAGCTTTGCTGATCATAGCGATGCACAAAACTCTTTCACCACGTTATATCTCCACTTTTAATGGGAATCATGTTCACATACATACATATATGTGTCCAGTTCATTATGTACACATATCTATATGCTTTATAGGAATTTAAAAGGAAAACTATATTATGAAACTTATGGAATATACGCTATTTTCTCTCATATATACTGAGCAAGTGGCTGGAAATACACACACGCACACACACATATATATATCTACTATCTATCTATCTATCTATCTATCTATCTATCTATATATATATATATATATATATATGTGTATATATTAATTTTCGGTCACGTGCGAGGCGTGGATATCTATATAAACATTTA